>NC_090708.1:29034242-29337272 GCF_040954835.1 Lepisosteus oculatus
TTCTACACTAAAAATATAGTTCAACAAGAGATTTGCTCACCTATTGTTCTGTAGTTCCTCTCCATTTCACTGGCAGGAATTCTGGGAAGACCTGATATCATGTCCACCAGTATGGCCCGAGAAGGCTGAGTGCCCTGTCTGCGATAATCTATAGAGCTCCCTGTAGAAGGACAGTATATTTGAACATTTTTTATGTTTCATTTCATACTCACTGTTTCTTTTACAGTTAATGATAACAACTCTTGTGCTGCAGTTGAGGAAAGTGAGTGCCTATTCACTTTTGATGTGCTGCTAAATTTGTAGAGCACCGACTGGATGAATGGTGCCTTTCTTACTTACTCCAACCCTGCACTCATCTGGGAAATTTCAGGAGTCACTTTTGGAAATTTCACTCTGTGAAAAGTGTTCCTCTCCATCTGGGGGCTTGTGGTTACACTCAGATAGTGACGTGACCCAGGATCAAACTCATGACATCTGGGCCATTGAGCTCAACTTGTGTGCAGTTAAAGTTAACTGCTTGAGCAACTTCATGTCAACTGCAGTCAGCAGCACTACTACCTTCTAGCCTCTCATCACATCACAGAAGCTGACCACGGTTAGGCTTTGTCAGACATCTAAATAGAGCCCTTGCTGCAGGAAGTAGCGTTGAAGGGCCAGTAGGTGGTATTTTTCCTTCTGGACTAGCTTTTCAAAATTAATGTCTAAGTATGTTGAATGGAGATGTGTGCTATAGGACGTACCAGCCTTCAAATGAGATATTTAACTGTGGTCTTGCCTGCTTGGTCATTAAAAATCCTACTGGCTCAAAATGGCTTTTGCCCATTACTCTGCTGTGTTGCTCTTCAGTGGTAGATGAAGTGGGTCTCTTCCTATACAGTATGTAAAGCAATTATTTTTTTTTTGCATTTAAAGGCATTATATAAATACTAAGAGTTATTAGTATGTATGTGCTTTGAAGTAATACTCCATACTCAAAACATAATGCAGGCCAAATGTCAGCTTTGATGTGGAATATGGTGTTCCAGAAATGAATTCAGAGGACATGTGGCTGTATCTTGTATTTCAGTCTGCCTTTACTCTTTTTTTCTCTCTCACCATGAGCCTTGGAGTGCTCGATGATTTTCTTCTGGCTGGTCTCAGGAGGCCCCTGTTTCAAGATGTCATTCTGCAGTGGGACCCTGGGGGCAGCATGGAGGCCTGTACAAACACACAGTTACACATTGGGATAGAGTTATCCTGAAGAATATTTTTGCAATTTTTATTCTTCTTTGTTAAACTCAATAAAACATTTTAAATTATTTTTTCTATATTTTTTATGTTAATATTGGTTCATAAAAACATTGGAAAAGACAGATAAAAGTTACACTTGATTCCCCAAAGCATAGAGCCAGTTTTCTCATCACCTATGGCAGGAGTTCCAAATTCTAGTCCCGGATTCCCTTACACCTGCTGGGTTTCATTCAATGTTAGCTTAATTACCTAATCAAAGTATAATTGAACCAACATGTTTCTTGATTGGAATATTTGCAAGTTGCTTCTTCTCAAAAGTTTAACAAAGTTTAACAAAGTTAACATTTACTAACATTTACAAGATGATCTCTAATAAGTTTAAGAGAATACTCAAACAGTTCAACTCGGTTCAATAATTTTCTCAATTAAGGGTTCAGTTGTGTAACTGAGCTAGGCACAAACAAAAACCAGCAGATGTGTGGGTATCCAGGACCAGGAAATGAAAGCCCCTGGTTTAAAGTGTAGCGGCGAGGCTTATTAATAAGAAAGAATTAAGTGTTCTGAGCCTTCCCAAATGAGGCCCCATTTCTCTGTTCATCTCTGTGGTGCAGCCACAGAGAAGCTATTCATGCAGGCTGATTTAAGGTTCCTTTGATAAGGACAGCTCCCAAAGGGGGATGCACTTAGCTAAGCCTGGCTATCATGATCAATGGTCATCCATTGGCGGCTATCTGTCTAGGGAGTGCCAGATGGACATCTGGACTGCATTCCTAAGTGTCAGGAGTAAGTGACTCATATCTCACCTTGATCAACCAATCAGGGACTGGTAGGGCCGAGTAACCCACGTGGGACTCTGATGCCCATGGAACTTTCAGCCAATCAATGAGCTGAAGTTCCTCCAGGTAAAAACAGGCAACACAGAGAGCCTGGGAGATTCAGTTAGATTCAGTAAGATTCAGGAGGGAGATTCAGGAGAATTCTGAGACTATTCTAAAGGGAATTCAAAGGAGAATTCCAGGGCAGGGCGGCCCAGGAGCAGAAGGCTCCCAAGGGTAGGACATTCTTGCAGCCCGCCTCCTGACCATCCTGAGACTCAGCCCGGACAACCACGGAACGGGCAGTGTGTCCGAGTGCCAGAACTTTCTTTTGTTCTAAGAGTCTAGAGCGGAGGTTGCCAGAGAGTAACCAGAGGATCCACCCGAGGTTAGCACCAACAGCAGGCCTCGTGAACAGGTCGGAACTGTTGACAGCTGAATCACTATTCAGAACTAGCGCTTCATCAGGAACGAACCGGTCCTCTTCCTGACTTGCTGGGACTCACAGTCATCTTTTCTCCTGTGCACAAACTTTGCTAGTTAAAGCCAACAGTGAGCATCAGCAGCGCACCGTCGCAAGCCGCACAGCACAGCCCGGCACGGAGCCAGAGAGCGCGGATTGGACAGCAACAGCCTGCAACTGTTTCTTTGTGCCCGCAGGAGATCTGAATCCCCAGAAATTGGATGAGTATTCAACTTCAATGCATTACAGCTCGAGAATTCAATTGTTATCCCAACCAGTTGATATCAATTTAATTCCTAAGAGTTATGTACTTGTTTTGAGTGTCTAATGTAGAAGTTATAACCAAGTTAATTTACGAAACGGTCTAAATGAATGATATACTGAACGTATGTCCTCTTGATATATGTAACTCTTTGTAACTGAATGAATATATATCTTTTGTATTCTGATAACCCTCTCGATAAGATCTGTTAGGTTTATATGCATATTCTATGTATTAATAAATGTATCCTCGTGTATTAGTACCTGTGTGTGTGCGTTGTTTGAGTTATGTCGCATGGTTGGATTCTAAAGCCATCAAAAGAATCAACTTTGTGATTTACTGCTACAATTAATAATTGTCTCAGTAAATGCCCAAACCCTACAGAACTGGTGCCTTCAGAGAGCCACTACATTACATTTTGGCTATGGCAACGTTACATATTTGGCATCCCTGTACGGCTATGAATGATTACAAAAGGTAGCGCCCTTTTATTTTATTGTATGGTATAGAGTTGAGTACATGGACTCACTTGTTGCTGTCAACACATATCCCGAAGTACTGTTACTCTATTGTTTAAAATGTACTGTGATACAATTAAAGGATTTTTACTTTAAATGATTACTTCAATAAGATTGAATCCTACATTTTGCAGGATTGTTTTGATAAGCACCTGTGTTTTTATAGACATAACCCAAACTAATTTCTTAACTAACATGAGTTCAATTTTTTGTTTGGTAATTTAAATATGGCTTCCATCTACACATCCCTGCAGTGAATCATCTGTGCATATGATGAAGAGCACAGTTTGCATTCATTAGACCAGGTCAACACACTATATCAAGCGGATCTCTGCTGACCCATGTGAACCCACTTACAACCCCGGTAGGTGCTTTCACACTAGAAAAATTTGGGCTGCTAATAAGTAGGTTGCTGTAGCCAGTATATTACCCAAAACTCGCCAGTTTCTTACCAGCTAGTCTTACTCTTGATCAAAAATACAAAATCCTAAATAATGAAACAGAAAAAAATAATTCAGTCCCTACCTGCCACAGTTAGCACAAGCAGAGATATCTTCAGCATTCTGAAAATTAAAAAAAAGTTCAATATTCAAGATGGGAATGTACAGTTTCCACTTAGCAGATATTTCAGCACTGAGCTTTTGTGGTTGTCCTCATCAAGGTAATTAAATGGGAATCCTTCATAATCTTTACCATCATTATCCAGCATTATCACATTAGAGGTAATGACAACAACTTATGGTACATTATTATTATTACTACCTGCTGATGCCTGTATCTCCTGGCATTTTGTTTCTCTTTGGTTCTCTATCTTATTCTACTCCCTGTATTTCTCATTTCAGCCTTGGAGATGTGAGAAGGCCAGTCTACTGAGGCCTATTTACCTAGCTTATTTGGTAGTAAGTTTAATTGATCCAAGGATCTCATCCAGCTGTTTCTTAAAAGAAGCCAGTGTATTGGTTTCAACAATATGGCTGGGTAGTGTGTTTAACACTCCCACCACTCTTTGGGTTAAGAAGTGCCACATGTTCTGGGTTTTAAAAGCACTTTCACTTTCATGTACTGTCTACCTGTGTCTTCTAAAGAAATCCAGTGTTCACATTGCCAATATATTTGAGGATATTGAAAACTTGAATCAGTTCCCCTCATAGTCTTCTAAATTCATAACTAATAATATTCAGTTCCTTCAGCCCTTCAATGTAGGACATATTCTGCTCCATTAATGTATCTTGCAGCTTATCTCTGGACTGATCCCAGAACAACAATATTTTTTCTATATCATGGTGACAAATTGTAAAAAACATTCTAAACGAGGCCTTACTAGTGCATTAAACAATTTCAGCATAACATCTCTTGATTTCAATTCTACAATTTATGTACATGTTTTAACATTTTGTTTGCCTTTAAAATTGCTTCTCCGTATTGTTTAGAAGATGCAAATGATATGTCAACATAGACACTTATTATTATTAGTTTCTTTGAGCTCTGTCTTTCCCCTTTTTTATTTATAGTTTGTCTTTTTTACTACTGTCCTGGAGGAGTGACAAAAGTGTGCGGAAGACAGTGGCTTGAAAGCTATGATTTCTTTAAGTATGCATACAATATTTAGCATTTGTGAATATTGACTGCGTTATTGTTTCTTTTGCGTCTGCTTTCCTCTTTTAATCAAGGGTCAGCAAGCCTTTCCAGTGCAAACAATCAACAAAGATGACCTAGATGCTTATCTATTATCACACAGTGGTGACACATCTGATTTTGTAGATGTGCTGAAGTACGGAGATGGAGAGTAACTACAACAGACAAAGGAGGAAAGGACAGTACACTGTAACATCCTTGTCAACTGCATACAGTTATTTCCTTAATTAGTATATACAGTACATACGGAATAATGTCGATACTCCTAACCCTGTGGTCAACAAGACATTCCAATATGAGGGGGGACTCAAAAGAGAGCAGCCAAGTAAGGCTCACTACCCCAAATTTGTCTACATTAACTGCCATCTGCCATGTGTTTAGCGAGTTGTGATTTCTATCAAAATCTCTTTGAATTTAATTTGCTGCTTTTACAGAATTTACAAGTTGGTTATCACCCTCAAACATGACTAGTTTATCAGATCATTGATATACCTTAAGAAAAGTAGTGGTCCACATGATAATACGATCACAGGGGGGGGTAAGAACGCTAGGCAGAGCAACAAGTAGTGAACTCAATATCGAGCAACAGGAATCAGGTAAGAATGGTATAAATAACCCGGCGTGCTGCACGGTAGAGCAATTGCAGGTGTGTTAACTCGTGCGGCGGCGCTTGTTAATAGTAATCCGCTGCTGGTGCTGATTAGATCGCTTAAGAGTTGATCTCTGCTGGCTGGTGGTCGTGACACAAACAAAATAAGAAAGTATTCATTAATCATATCTACCATTTCAGTGTCTTCTTTTGGTATTCCTGTAGGTGTATATTCCTGTAGGTCTTTCCTAGTCTATGTTGGGAAAGTTCAAGTCTCCCATAAATAAACTATTTAGTTTGCACATAAATTTGTAATTTAATTATACAATGTTGAATTATAATCAACAACTGCATTTGGTGGTCTTTATCTCATCACCAATACTATTCTTTTTGGAATGTTTCTTAATTAGTCTGATCCACATAGATTCAGAGACTGCTAGATTCCTTTAGTGCCTGTATCGGAATACTTTTTTAATATATATATAGTGCTATAATTCCTCCACTTCCATAACAGACATAACATTTAACATGTACTGTAACATCTAATAATTTTCAGGCTTGGTTTTGTGTAACTGTTATGCTTCTTATTAGAAAAAACAAAAGGATTTTTTGTACATTCAAAGGATAAACAATGAAAGAAGGAAAAAAGGTCAAATATTTTTTCTCTAAATAAGAAAAATAGGAGTGATGAAGGAGTCCAAGAATCAATAAACAGATGTCTGTAAAATATGTCCATCAACCAGATGGCATTCCTTTTGAATTTGAGAAAATATTTAGTGCATCTTAATGAATTCAATGAAAAAAGACATACGATCAAAAAGGGTGGTTTTATTGCAACAATGATCTTTTATAGTACTCTGTTATTGATACAAAACAATTCTACATCTACATTTTTATTTTTTGAACTCTTCAGAATAGTTTGGTCGAGGTTCCATTCATGAAAATACATTTGCTTGAGAAAGATCTGTACTGTCATTATCTGAACTTCTCCATGACCAGACGTTTTCTTCAAGACATAATCTTTTACATGGAAGGGCATTCAAAGCACTTACAGTAACACTTCTTTACACAAAGGGTTATGGGAGTACGGGACAAGTGACCCAGCCAATAATCTGAAGTCTTAATAAATAAATAACTTAAATAAAACTTTCTTAGGTAAATAAATTACCAAATGATCTAGAACAGCTGAATTGACTCCTTTCATTTGTAACTCTTCTGTATGTACAGAGTTACTTTAAATCACTCTAAATTTTAATCACTTTAAATTTGTAAACCAGCAGTGCCAGCAGAGTGACCCCTGTTTCTTTTTTCCTGTTTTCAATCGGTTATCTCTCCCTTGGCTATACAGACTCAGCGGTATGATTCACAGAACATCTGCTGAAAATCCCCTTCAGCAAAGGATTAGATCCAGATATTCCAACTATTAATCCTCACCATCAGAGACAGACTGGCTGATGAAACATTTCAATTGAGTCTAAAACTTTCCTTAGGCACTAAGAACATTTAAAAGAGATGTGGAATAAAAATTTATTGCACACAGTTATATATAATATATATACTGTATAGTGGGTATTAAAAATAAAAGCTTATCTTTGTGTTCATGAATCTCAGGTTATGAGTAGCACTGAAATAAATAGATGAGTACTACAGTGAGGTTATCATTAATTGAAACAATTGCTGACAGTGCTGTATATGTCATTATTTTAAATCAGTAAAAAAACAGAATCATTGACTGTTTTAGAGATTTGTTCTCTTTCCATATCTGAGGTATACACAAACCTTTATTTTAAATGGTCTGCTGCATAATTTACTTTCCCGATTATTTTTTAATGCTGGATTATGATAACGTTGCATTTTTTCCCTTTCTTATTTTTTTAAGATAACGTTGCATGTAAAGGGCCATTACAATTAAATAAAACAGCGAAAATGAAGAAAAAGATGAAGAAATGAATGATAAACAATTTAAGTTACCATACTATATAAAATTATTAGCAGAATGTAGCGTTAAATAAGAATGTGAATTCTTTTTTGGTGGTCTTATACTGCCATATGTATAATTTTAAAGTCTTTTGTGAGTTTCAGGGTAAATCTTATTCAAGCGCAAATGTAAAACATCAAACAAACTCTTGTTCTATGAAAGCTCAGGTTTTAAACACCTTTTAAACACAGTAAAAGGATGCAACAATCATGTTTACAAATTGAAAGGTTTGCAACACACCACTGCTTTTTTATTTTATCACTGAACTATATTAAATCTTCTGTGGAGAAATAAAGTTGAAAAAAGCCGCAGAGAGTGGCACATGGAACAAAGCACATCCTGTAGTCACACATGTTAATAATTACACAGCCCCAGCCATGTTACTGTTAAATTTGACAAACGAGCTAACAAAATTTTCAAGCTGTTGCAGGCTGCCGCAGGTGGAAATTATTTTAATGAAACGCCGAGTGAGAGCGGAGTGCAAAAATCATGAAGAATTTAATAAAACATTTCAAGAATTTCATTACACAGATTTACACTCTTCGAGTCTCCTAACTGGCCCTGGACTAGAAAAACTTTACTTTTTCAATCAGCTGGCCAAACTGGTTCTATCAACTCCTCACAGGTCGTGTTTTGTTAAGTGCTAATAGCTAGAAATAATTAGTTGCACATTCACATATTGAAATACATTGCATGGATATTGTCATACATATTCCTTTATTGGCACTTAACACAACAAAAATATTTAATTTATTATTATCATTCTTTAATATTGTTTATATTATATATAAAGAAAGGCAAGTGCTTTAAGGGCAGATAGCAGTGAACACTGATTAGTGATCTATTACTTTTAAGTGCACACAGATATACTGTACATATAAAATATAAAGACAATGCACAAATTATTTATAAGAAATATTTTTTCTGTTTGTTGACATAATCATACTGCAGGTGAGTAAAAGTTTAAAACTAATTTCCCCACAAATTAACACAAACCTTATGATTCAGTGAAGGGTCACCTTCACATTGGTCTGCACATGAACTGTTGTTTTCTCTGACATTTTTCTAGTTATATCTTTGCCTATCATGATAACCTGAAACCTGGTGACTGGT
Organism: Lepisosteus oculatus; assembly: GCF_040954835.1. Lineage (NCBI taxonomy): Eukaryota > Metazoa > Chordata > Actinopteri > Semionotiformes > Lepisosteidae > Lepisosteus > Lepisosteus oculatus. The sequence goes on from NC_090708.1 coordinate 29,042,846, forward strand.
TGTGCTGTTTCTGTTTTTTTACATTCCAATTCCCAAGCTTGCTTTATGCTATCAGCTTTGAGCAGATGCTTTGCAAAATTACACTAAAATCAAAAGACTGATTGATTAAAAATGTGATTATATGGATTGAGAGTGTTGCTGTGGTAAACTCACCTGCTCTTTTGCTCCACACTCCAGACTGCAGGCTGGCTGTGATTGCAGAGAAGAGGAACTTTCCCAGTGGCTCAGATAAGAAAAAGTTTGCTAACTTTTGACCTCCAGAATGCTGAATATTGCTATTGATTATCACATTATCAGTTTTACCACTTATAATAATAAATAACATCACTTTATTAACCATTTACAATTTATTGCATTAGGAATGATCTTTTTGCATATCCCAGCTTGCTCTCCATGAGACACAGGCAGGGAGAGAGCCTAGGGTCAAAGTGCAGGGTCTGCCATTGTACAGCACCCCTGAAGCAGTTGGGGTTAAGGGCCTTGCTCAGGAGCCCAATGGAGAAGGATTCCTCTGTTAGCTGCAGGATTTGAACTGGCAACCTTCCAGCCATAGGGGCAGATCCTTAGCCACCGTTCCGCCCCAAAAATATGGAATGCTTCACCAATTTGTGTGTCATCCTTGCGCAAGGGCCATGCTAATCTTCTCTGTATCGTTCCAATTTTAGTATACGTGCTGCCGAAGCAAGCATATATATATCACACTACAACAGGTGTGTGTTATCAACAGTTGGTTCTGTTGTAAACAGCGATTGGAGGTGCAGAACATTTTTATTAGGTAAAATAGGAGTTTATTAATAAGGGTTTATGTCTATTTGATTTTATTTTTATTGTAAATTAATATTTAGGGGAATTACTTTGAAAAATAATTAGTTGCAGTTAAAAGATACTTCCTTAAGTTATAACTTTTCACACACTGCATATTTTATTATAACCACTTTTTTAAGATATTTATCTGAAACATGTCCAATATAATCTCTTAGACAAGTACCTTGTTACAATAACTGATTACATTTTAAAGGTTATTTTCCCAACACTAGTAAATATAGCCACAGATTGTTTTATCTAGCCAATTTCTAAGGGTTTCATCTAATTCAGGGTTGTGGGAAAGCCAGAGTCTGACCTGGCAAGCTATGAGTGCAAGGCAGGATACACCCTGGACAGGATGCCCGTCCATCACAGGGCACACACAGACACAAACACAGGCATGCACACGCTCACACCAAGGCTAATTTTCCCAAGCACCAAAAATTGTCCCATGTTTTCATAACATCTGCAGTACAGGTTAAGGAATATTTTAAATCTTAGTTTCAATATAAGGTCCATCAGTTGAGAAAACAAAGGCCTACGATAGTAACAGGCCCAGACTATTGCCGTTGAGTCAGAGATTACATTTGCCAGCAGCCATATCAACCTGCAACTCACAACTAGCAACCCAATAAAACTAAGCAGTTGTGAGCCTGGTCAGTACCTGGTTGGGAGACCTTCTGGGAAAAACTAAGGTTGCTGCTGGAAGAGGTGTTAGTGGGGCCAGAAGGAGGCGCTCACCCTGCGGTCCATGTGGGTCCTAATGCCCCAGTGATGGGGACACTATACTGAAAAAAAAAATCAGTATAGTATAAAATCATTAAAAATCCCAGGCTGTTTCTCGACAAGAGTAGGGGTGTAACCCTGGTGTCCTGGTCAAATTTCCCATTGGCCCTCACTGATCATGGCCTCCTAATAATCTCCATCTATGAATTGGCTCTCCTCCCCACTAATAGCTGATGTGTGCTGAGTGTTCTGAGTGCTTTGAGTGGAGTGTCCAGAAAAGCACTATATAAGTGTAAGCAATCATTAATTATTATTATTCACTCTTATGCTCTGGAGGTCTCACACAGGCTGACCAGAAGGGTGAAGAATAGTGTTTGGGCTATGAGCTCTTTGTGACCATGAAGCTCTCACACTAAGGTTGACCAACCCTTAGTTGGATTCAGCCTTCGGATCTCTTGACAAGAGGTCAAGAGACCTATGTGAATGACACCATGACATACCATAAAACAGGGGGCATAATCCTGCAGTAGAGAGCCCATATCTTCATAATAATTTCAATGAATAAAACCATCTTTATTTTCACCAATTTTCCAAATTTCTACCTCCTCAGAGCCATTTGAATCTTTCTGTCCATTGCACAGAAAACAATGGCCCACCTTGTAATAAATTCTTTAAAAATTGTTGAAGACAAAGTTTATTTTCTGTCTGAATTATTCTTTTCATCTGCAACTTGATCAGAAAGTGTGAGAAAGTGGTGGTGGGGGGGGGGATCACAACCTGTAATAGCCCATGGCAGACCTTCACAGACAGCAGACGAAAGATTTTTCAGGTTGTTTCCCAGATAGTGACACTAGGAACTCAGGCGATGTTTAATTATCTCTGGAGGCTTTTGCTCTTGGTCAATTATTAGCCTGTGATTAAAGCTTTTGGACTCTGAACCAGAAAGTTATGAGCTGTTGTTAATCAATATTTCATAAATTATTATATATCTCCTGTGAGGGCAAAATAAGACAAGATCCCTCAGGAACCCTCTAAGAGCTGTACTGTCTGGAACTGACAACATTGTTCCAAGCAGAGGGACACTTCATTCGGCACTATAAAAAACAGGCTTACAGGAGTACAGGTGTGGAGGCCATTCCACTTCACCTGCTCAAACCAAAGGTTCTCTCTCTTTTAGACTCTTCCTCTCTCTGCACTACTTTCTCTTACTTTCAGGGATTTCCTAACTTTGAGCTCTTGGATTTCCCTTCACCTGCTCTGTTTTCCATTTGACACTGCTTTCAACATAAACAACATAACTGTAAAAGCCTTATTATTATTGCCTTACTGTAAAATACAGCACACCCTTTAATGAGAGTGATGATTCTCTGTTCTGATTCTGAGGAACTCTTGTGTCTTTTGGATTTAATTACAAGTGAGTCCCTAATCACTAGTGCTAACGGCAGCCTTTAACTCAGGGATTCCCTATCCTTGACTTCGGGATCCCCTCACCTGATGGTTTTCTTTGTTCCTGGGCTATTTACTTAAATAAATTATGAATTGAACCATCAATTTGCTTTTATTTTTACTCAAAAGTTGGAAATTTTAATTTACCTAAGAAGGACAGTATTAAAAATGGCTACATCCTACATGTTCTTCATAAACTGAAGACAAGTAGATGTGAAATTCAGCCTATTATTAGATGTATTAAGGGTACAATTATAAAGTGCTCAAGTGGAACAAAAACGAGTTTGTTACTTGTTTGCTAACATCAAAACAAAATTAACACAATTTTGTTTCCTTATTTCCATTTAAAATGTTTTTGATAAGGAATAGATTCTGGTGAACAAATATGTACAGTATTTACTTTCTGTTGAAGTCCAACTGGCTAATTTCAGCCCACACGCCTAAAGGGAATTCTGGAACTCACTAGTATAGAGTCAATACCAATTAAAATTCCCAGTTGAGTTAAGAGTTTGAAAGCAAATAAAAAAAAAACAGACTTCCGATAAAAAATGTAATCAATCAATTTGTCATTAACATCTTGGTTGGAGCAAATACCAGAGGACACAGTTTTTGTCCATTATACTTACATTTGCACTCATTTATACAGTGTTTTACTGGAACAATTTGGGTAAGACATCTTGCTCAAGGCTACAACAGTGTAGTCTCATTTGGAATTCTAACCTACAAGCTTCTAGTTATAAATTCAAAATCCTAACCACTGCTGCCCTACCTTAAGAATACATAAAATTCTATATGATTATTGAAAGAATAATACTATGTGACTCAGTTATATGCACTCCATTCTCCAGCAGATATTTTCTGAGATTTTTAGGTTTTATTAAAGGTTATTGCTATGTGATCATTTACATTTGCTTCAAAAAAAAATCAAACTGTTACAGCAAATATTTCCTTTGTTGCTTTATTAAATAGAACTTATTTAATAATTGCATTTATTCCTATAGTTTTTTTATTTTAAAATTAAACTATTTGTGAAGTGTTGCATTTCACTGTCTTTGTGAATGTGGACTGTTATGAATGTTTAGGATTCTTAAAGATTATTAAAATTATTAAAAATATGCATTTCTTTGCATGTCTGGCTATGAAAAATAAATTTAAATCTTAACCCTGTTTTAACAGGGAATGAATGGCTAAATTAAGGGTGATCCAGGATTATTGTTGACAAGTAAGGGAAGCGAGCACCCTTACTATGGTCTTTGGTCTCCATCAACAATGTTGTTCCTTTGCCATGGTGCATCTTCTTGTGCAGCTCCTCCACACAGTAATGCACTTCAGTGTCTGAAGACTTGACTTGTATAATTCAGAGGTTAAATGCTTTGCCCTGCCTCTCAACCTGCTGCTGAACCCCTCCTGGGTCTCAGAGGAACTGGGGTTTCCTGTGCCAATCACACTCCTGAGACAGCTGTCATGGCTCCTCAGGGTGCTGGGATGGTCATTGTCCTCAGAGAATTGCAGAGTGACCCGGTCTCCTGGATTACAGACTCTACATGTCCATGGAACACACAGAATGTGAATAGATCTCAATTTAGTCTCGTGAACAGAGTTTTACAGTTAAATAAGAGGCAAAGATCTCAATATATTGTCCTGCAGCAGAAATTAGGGAACGGATTTCTATAAAAAGTGTTAGATTGGAACAAAACGGATTCACAAATCCCTTTTTGGGATTCCAAGAGGGATGTTACCCTTAACAGTCACTAATAACTGTGGTGCATCAGAGATATCAGCCAATATTCTTTCCAAACACATACTGTAAAGCAGTCTATGATGATCATTTATAACTTCCAAATTCATTTCATTTTGACCTGGCTTGTGTCATATTTCACCACACCCGTAAACGCTTTACTATGTGTTTTTACTGTTTTATTACACCTTACTGTGTTGTTGCCACTGTTGCACACATATACATAAGCATAGCCTGCTGTACATGGCTCTGTGGTGTTATGTTTGTAGGTGAAACATCTCTGTGCAGGGCAGAGCAGGAGCCAGAACAAGGAAATTAACAAAAGCTGACAGCAGAAGGCCTCTCTCTTCACCGAGTATGCAATGTAATCGATGCTGCTCTCAAAAGGAAAAGATTGTGTGCAGAACAGGGAATACTGCCCTCTGCTGTCAACAGGTGTTAATGCCATTTTCAGCCTTCTGCCCTCCTTTTGTCTGTTTAGCCTTCTTATAATGCACTATCACATCCAGCTGTCACACTGCTGAAATATGTATAAGGTCAGGTTATGTACTGTACACTATGTCTAGGCTGGGATGTTTAAAATTTGTTTTTGAATCTCAAAAACCATACACACCAACCTAACTGCTCCACCCTCCCTAATTCAAGGCTAAATCCACCACGTGTCAGAAAAAGGAGGGGGAAAGAGGCATGGAAGGTAGGCAGTTCAAACAACACTGCTGTGTTCTAAGCACAACAGCCAACCAGCTGTCAGACAACTGCTAGACAGCTGACCACATCTTCCAGAGCAGCCCCTGCCCCTCTCTGAAGATATAGCTGCTCTATACAGCTATCCAACAGCTCCTCAGAAAAATAAAAAGCAAAAAATAGACAGCATGACAGTAAGCATTATTTTTCACTTATGTTAATAAAGTTTAAGGTTTATAAAAATTAATATACAACTAAATGCATAAACAAATAATTATAGCAGTGTGATGGGTTAATGTGCATTGTATAACATAACATAACATCACTTTATTAGCCCTATACAATTTCTTGCATTAGGAATTCATCTTTTTGCATACCCCAGCTTGCTCTCCATGAGACACACAGAGACAGATAGGGAGAGAGCCTGGGGTCAGAGCGGAGGGTCAGCCATATCTAGAATGTTTGAAATTTAGTTATTAAGCTTCCCAATAGTTACTCTCATAAGTTACATTTTAAGGCATCTTCTGATAGAAGTTTCAAAGTGTACTAGCAAAGTGTACTTGCTGATGAGTATCTTTAAAGTTAGTTAAAGCAAATAGAGGCTTTATAAGACCACGTGCATGTTGGTCTTGCTAATTTCTTCGATAGTTTCATTGTTGTTCTTGGTATCTTGGAGAAACTGACTGCCTCCAGCAAAATGTTCTTTATAATGTCAGTGAATAAGCCTGAGTAGATAGTGTGATGGCTGTTAGGAACTCTTTCTTGCTGAGAATCTGATGAAACAGGACCCTCAGCCAGCTAATCTTAAACCAACAGAAATAAAAATTCATCCTTGCTGCCACCAGGTGGCACCAAAGGGCTGTAACTCACAAAAAGCATCACTGGGGGTGAGAAAAGACACATCTTCACAGAAAAGAAGAAAAATATATAATTTAATTAAATCTAAAAGGACAGACAAAAACAATATTTCCGAAGCTTATCAAGAGAACCTCAGTCATGAAGTTGCACTCAGCTCTAAAAATAAAAGCTATTTTTCGACCAAGGCCAATGCAAGATGAGTGACAGGCCAATTACCGTTCCTCATGCTTTTAAATGAGCCACTTATATTTAAAATCCACTTTTTATATAATGTCATGCATTCTACAGGGAGAGCAATTAATTTAAACCACAAATATTGAAGGTCAGTGATGAATTTCTAGGAAAATTTAAACAAAGGGCAACATCTGCAGCTCTCAAGAGCACTGGTATTTTTAGATATGTACTTTTGATAGTTCAGACCCTTCTAGGAAAAATGGCAAAGGAAAATGATCAGAACAAAGCTTCAATTGTTACTACTCTGTGTTCAACAAAGTGAATATACTGTATACAGATAAGTGTAAACTCCTCCAGGGATGGGATTAAAAACTTCAGCAGTTCCCTTGGAAGGGGAGAATGCTATATGGTTTTCAAACAAACCAAAAATCATCAATGTGGCATTTATGCTTGGAGCCAAATGAAACGTCAGTGAAGAAATTTTGAATAAAAACTAATACAAATTTGTTGCAGAGTACGCAACTCTCAGAAAATTTAATTTTCCAGTTCAGAGTTTATTGCTGCTGAAGGGTGAAGGTTTGCACAAAGTATTGTCAGTGCTTGGCCTCTAACATATTTGTGTATAAAGACAACAATGGAAAATATCTGCACTGTATAACACTGCGGTTTTAGTCTAATGCACAGAAGTAGAAACAAATAGTTAATTTGTTATTTTCAAAATGTGGTTTTACCCTTTACTTGTTGCACTGTTGGAAATAAGGGTCTCGAGTGTGGTGATCAGAATATGTGTGACTGGGGGAACGTTCACACCCCTGACCAGAAAGGGCTGGGGGGGAGAGGAGGCGGAGGACTGTGGTCAGGGCTAAGTGCAGAGGTATGGCAGGCGTGTGGCCACTCATTCTCTGACTTTTACCAAGAAGGCTATTTCTGTTTTCCACAGGATGTTTGTTTCAATTTGAGAACAAATTGTGGGCTTTTCAGGAAACGGGCTTCTCAATCATGTTCTTTTTATTGACGCAAATGCAACTAAGCATTTTTAATGTTGGTACAGACCTCCCCCTTCATGTAGCAGGCATTAACAGTTAGGTTTCAGCCCCCCAAAAAATGTCACTTACTTTGTATAACAAGTGCATCTCATCCACGTGCTTCTGTTCTCATAAAACAGAGATTTTCCAGCCAAACTGAAACTCCTTCTTTTTCACACTTCACCTGGTGCACATACTGTAAATAATCGCACAGTTAGAAAATGGCTGCAATCAGTTATTTGTGTTGAAGCAGATATGATAGTACAATTCGATTCAAGGCACTACCAGCATAATTGGAGAAAGGCACCCATGACATTTGAGAAAAACGCATGAATGAAAAAAGACTTTCGATATATACTATCCAAGGTTATTTGTAGGATAGATCATCAGTCTTATATAAAAGAATTTAGCACAATGCAGCAGTGAGCCACAAGTGCAGCAGTCTGACCACTATAACACCAGCCAGCATTAAGAATTGTAATATTCTTGACTGTTTTTTTAATCTCAGGGAAAGTCATCTGTTTTTTTATCTGTTCTCTTGCGCTCATTCAGATTGCCTATTTCTCCTTTAACCACAGGCACCAAACAAGGTGCCAGAAAGGCATTTTTAATATATTAAAAAGGATGTTAATGTATTAAAAAGGAGGATTGGATTCTTATATCTATATTGATACTTCTGCCTTCATTAATCCACCCACCTTTGGCAGAGAAGTGTTGGAGACTTGCACTCAGAGTCCTGTTTTTTCTATTTACTAAAAAAGTGAGAGCAGGGACAAAAACTTTTAAACTCTTCCTAGGTCCTGGAGAAGAGGGGAAAGCACATAGTGGCTACACAATCTTACTTGATTATTCTTGTCTGGTCTACAGGACTAGGTGATGGATTAGGAACATTCTAGAGTCTGAAAACCAGCCCTTCCTGCAACACACAGACACACACTCCTTCCTTGCTTAACAATGTGAACCTTTTAAGAATTTGCTACAAACAAGATGAAGCCATTCAGCCCATCTGCTACTTTTCTAGTTAAGAATTAATTTATTTAATGATCTGTTTCAAGGGAGACATGACATAGTAGCTTGTTCCATTATCCTACAACTCTTTGGGTTAAAATACTTCCTGTTCTCATTTTTAAATTGACTTCTACGTAGTGTTCACTTGTATTTTCTAGTTCATGCTTCAGTTTTTTCTGAAGATCTTCCCGGGTTTACTTTTTCAGTGCATTTGAGGATTTTGAATACTTGTATCAGGTTTGTTCATAATCTTCTCTGTTGAATAGCACAAAGGTTAATGAGTTTTGACTGCAAACACAACCTCAACTAGTATTTTGACTGTAAAGTGTGTCACACTCCGTACAACTATGGCATTTATGAAATGAAAGCATGCTCTTATTTGCAAATAAGTGACTTCAGCTGTTCTCAGTTTTCCATTAAATTTTTATATGGTTGTTCTTTTTGAGTATTAGAACATACAACATTCATGCTGGAGTAGCACTAAGGTGAAAGAGTAACTTCGAGGTAAATTGGAAAGAAATAATAAAATATTACACATGTTCAAGCAAGAACTGCATCAACGTGTGTTGGCTGCAAAGGTTTATTCCATACTGAAAAATATAAAGTAGTAGTTTTTTATATCCACTGTAGAAACACAACATTCCGGCTATAGAGCCTTTTTTGTTCAGTATATGTTAAATATTACAGCAGCTCAACTACTTTACTTCTTATTGAGTTTACCAATTGGCCTACTACGCTGATGAACATGAAAGAATAAAGGTAACCTTTAGAGCAGATGTCATGAAAAAAATGACAAAAAATAAATATTTCCTTCTAAAATAATTAGAAGAAAACCTTTCTACCCACTTCACATAATGCTTCAGTGGTTAAATTCGTGGTGCCGTACATATTTCTGACGCCTGGTGGCACTAGCGTCATTTGAAATTTCTGTTAAACATACTCTGATACTCTTCTTGTACTCTGCTTTTTACTAAGCACAAAAAACACATTCAATAAAACAGCAGTTAAATTATGTGATTTCAAACCAGAGGATGTTTTTATTCTTTTTTGGAAGTGGAGGTTTGGAAGAGCAAATAAATACTCCGTCACAGGAGTTTATTAAATTTATTTAATTACATTGAATTAAAGCTTTTGTCATTATTTAATAACTGCCTAGTTTATTTATAAATAAATGTTTCATAACTTTGCAAACAATACTCTGATTAAATTTATTAAATTGCCCTCCTGGGATAAATAAAGTATTTTGAATTGAATTTTGAAAACTACGAGCCAACAGTCAAGCTAGATCAGCCTTTGAAATTAATTATATTAATCACTTGCATGAAAAATTACTCTAAAATTAAAACTACTTTAATGTGTTTTTAATCAATACCTCTATTATCAAAATCATTGTTGCTAAGTTTAAAATCTGACTGGCTTTATGGTATTAGATAAGATTTACAAATATACAGCAGGTTTATCTCTTAATAGCATTCGCTACACAAAAGCTATAAATTACACTAAATCTTATTTATTTTAAGCTTTTAAATTCTGTAACTGTAAAAGGGGTCAGCTGCCTGGTTGCTTTATTTTTAGCTCAATAAATGTGAACAGCACCAAGATCTAGTGTGATTTCTGGTCTGAGTTAGACTTTGTGGTGGTTTTCAACTGCTAGAAGGTGTAAAGGTTTGTCTATAGGTCAGCCTTCCTGCACTGGCTGTTTTGACAGTAAAAGAACGCAGTGAAATTGCCAATGGAAAATAACTCACAGCCCACCGGATGCTACCAAGCGAAGGTGAAAAAAAAAACAGAGCACATGTAAAAGAAAAAGTTGTTTTATGTGTTTTTGGAGAAAAAAAAGCCTGTTTTGTTGCATGAGAAACCCTGGTTCGACATGCAGTTCATTTGTGGGAATAGCCATCAAGCCCTTTTCATTTCATGTGAAGTCTTCTGAGAAAACATGTGCTTTAGAAGAAAAAATCTTTGTATCAGAAGTTCTTTTTTAGAGAACTCTCTCTAGAGATAAAAACTGAAGATGGAGAATTATTCCATCTCATCTCATACCATACTTAAATTATGGTTTTAAGCTAAAAAAAGCAAGGCAGTTGGTTGGGCTGATCCAGCCTTATTTCTGTGAGACAGCGATCTACAGTATATGCAATGTGTGTGCCCTGTAAATGGGGACCCATTTCCTCCATAGACACTCATCTGATTCATTTTCCACAATCAGACCTAGGACATTCATATTACTCAGCCCTCTTAGACTTGATCAGTAATAATGGAGAATACCATTGAACTGGGTAATTGAATTGTAATAACTGTTACATTAAAACTGTATTAACAGTTTTCAAAACTAAGGGTACTTATAATTGGTTTATAGCATGTATGTTATGAAAAATTTTGTAGTTTTATAGTAAATAATCTTGTTACTAGTTGATCTATTATAAATATCTATTATATTCCTAATTCTCATTATTGCTCATTTGAGTATTGCTCATTTATTACTGACCAAGTAATGAACAATTTTATATCTTTGTTATCCATGATGTGTTAATAAGCTAGCCATAAAAATCGAATATAAATCTAAACTAAAATTATACTCAATATACAATATTCTTAGTCTTTACTATTTAACATCACAAACAACTTAAGAATCGATTATTAAAGTTAAATAACATCTCACTTCAATCCCTCTACAGAAATAAACAACTTTGTAAATGAATAAACAACTAAACAAATGGATGAATGAATTTGTCACTGAATGCTTTGCCCTCACATATTTTAAATAATATATTGCATTTTTGTTGAGTTCAGGGTCTTCAACAAATTAATAATTATTATTGAAGATTAAAATCATGTAGACATTGAAATATCTGTATTACAGCTGTGCACTATTTTCTGATTGAATAAAACAATTAAAGTATGACTGCTAAAGTTGCTGCATCAAGACAATGCTGTAATAATAATAATGTAATATGTAAATGTAATAATAGTGATTATATAATGTTATATAATTATTATATAGACTGTTGTATAACAATAACAAATAACATCAACAAAAATATCAAATAAATTAAAATGTATTGTCTGTGCATTGCTTTATTAAACAGTAACAACATCAACAACAACAACATTAGTAATAATATAACAGTAATAGTAATACATTTTATTGTATTCCAAGTGAAAAACAGGACTGCACTATAAAAAATAACTAGGCATTTGTCTTTGGAATGGATAAAATAAAAACATATTTTGTATTTTAGTAGTACCCTTAGTTTTTGGCGTTTGTGTAAATTTCCACCTGAACTACACATGAACTTTTGTAGGATTTGAGGTACAGTATTAACCTTCTACTTCAGGGACTTGTTTACTGAACTATTTGCATGCTATAGAAAATAATATGCAAATCAAAGCAAAACAAGACTGTTTCTTATAAAATCACTTAAGTGTTAATTGCACTGTTTATAGAATGTTTCTAAGTTGTATTAATTTTGTAACAGATTGCTAGTTAACAGATTGCCTCTATCATAAATGAACTGACATAAATACTTGCACTCCACTGCTGCTTGATAACTACTCTGACCCTCATACCAGAGGATTGTAAATTATTTGAACTACGAACTACAAATTTTATAAGCTCTACAAATGGCCCATTGGCTCATCAATTTGAAAACCTGTTCAGTTAAATATATAATTTATTAATTAATAATTACAATAATTATATTTCATATGCACAATTATGAATAATTAGATTTGACTTTTACACAAAAGCTGTTTTGTTGTATGAGCACCTGAATTTTCTGTCAATAAACAGCATTACCAAGATCATCTTTGTTGCTTTCCTAAATTAAATGAGAACTAGACGAGAACTTGGATGAGGCAATATAAACATTTCTGTCCCTTTTCTAAGATGCCTTTACAGGTTTAACAGCTTCATGGTCACATTTAATGTATGTTCTCCATTCCTAAATAAAATGTCTGAAATTTATTTACACTGAATTTCAAGTCAAAGTCATATGCTCCTTTTGCTAGTTAGTATCTGTATGAGCGAATGAGAAACATGATGTAAATAAAAATAATAGGCTAACTTAGGCTAACAGCTGGGCTAATATCCCAGCCTGTGTGGGGGTCTGAGGGTGAATATACTACATTTTAGATCAGAGCTCTGCCGGGGTAAATGTACAGTCTCTTGCCAGAGAGCCTCAGTGTCTCGCCACAGAGTACACGCATTGCAGCATCTCAGCTGTCCTCTCCTGCCTCCCTCTCGTCTTCTCTCTGGGGATGTTTCTGCTCTGGGAGAACTTTAAACCTGTATAGTGGAGCGTGTCCTTGCCCTGCTTATTAAGAAAAAAAGCGAATATAACAATACATAATAGGAGTTACATCCATTAACACAACAGGGGTTAATGGTCATTATGAAGAGTAACACATATAAAGCAAATTGTAAATCATTTTGTAGTAGAGACAAAATCTCAGGACAATGGCTCCCTTTTAATTAAAACTGATGTTTGAAACACATAATTGATGCTCAGAAATTAGTGATATAAATGCTTTCCTTCAATTAAACTGTACTAGCAGGTGGAATTGTACAACACTAAAAGGGTCTGGCCTAAAGATATAGCAGGTAGTGATGTTTTCTTTGCATATTTGTATAAATATATTTATTTGTACCAGAAGAATTCTACGTTGTTTAGTTGTTCCCTGGGGGTAAATGTTAACAAGTGCACTGAGCATACTGTTAAAGTTTTGTACTGGCAGAAATATTAATGAGATTACAAAATAAACTGAAATCAGATTTAGATAACCTTATTTAAAGCGGTTAATATATTCTAACGGTATTATGCTAGTTTTTTATACTGATAATATTTATTTTCTTGTAAGAAGTACCAACTAATTGCCATTACGTGTAGCCACGCTAATATAGCACCAATAACATTGTTATAATGTATAACAACAATAAAATAGAATAGCATAACCTATAAATATTATGCATTTAGTTAAAATAGTTTTGTATTGATTACATTGATTATACTGATTTCATCAACACTTTTTTACTTAATTTTGAGAAGTTTACCTGTTCACTGTTCATGTGATGATTTGTCTGGAGGGTGTTTTCGGAATTTACTCCTAACATTTAAAGAAAACAGACAAAGGGAAGGTAAAAAAAAATTAAACACAAAGAGAAATGTGGAGAAAGGGTGGGAAATGTGATTTTCATTTACCTACATTCTGATGTTAGACACTATTTCTCGCCTTTATTTGTCTGGAGGTTGTCTTGAAAATTCGGGTAAACAAAATGTTTGTACGCCATCTTTGCAAAACGGAAAAAAATATAACGGATTTTATCAATATGGGCCCCACTTAATAAACAGCAGTGCATGGCCGATCGTACCGAGATGCCTTACCTTTGCAGACCGGGCAGTGTCCGCTGTATGTTTTTCTGCAGAGCAGCACCGTGAGTGCGCTGAGGAGCACGGCGCTCAGCACACCCAGAGCCACGGTCACACGCTGAAACAGCTGGTCATGAAAGACGGCTGCATCGAGACAACACAGGACATGCTTTTAACATTAACGCTGGGAAACTACACTCCACATAACGTTTTACAATTATACATCAGAGGTTTAACAACAGCACTCCTGCTTACCAGTTTTTGTTACCTCTGACCATTCTACCATCTGACCATTCTACAGTGTTCAAGAGGGCATTGATTAAACGGACAACAGTCTAAAAAATCAATCTTTTCAAACTGATTTGTGCTGTATCTCTACCGTCCTTTGAAAGATGCAATATATTTTTCACCTTTTACAAACTCAAAGTAGCATGTAAAGTAATACAATTTATGTAGCATGGACTAGACAACTCCCTGGACACATTTCGGGGAATATTCACGCACAAGTGTAAAACAAGGATACAAAACTTTTACGATCAAACCCATCCATCCACTTTCTAATCATTACAGGCTCGTGGGGGAGCAGGAGCCTATCCCACCAAGCAACGTATGCAAGGCAGGGTACACTCTGGAAGTAATGCCAGTCCCTCGCAGTTACAATCAAATATTTTTTTTTAATATTCGCATCAAAAGTCACTGATTTCTTAAAGGTGTATAAAGGATCATAAATCGAAGAGGTCATTAAATATGTTTTTTAATGTTAATATTGCTTGTTAAATATTAACAAAACATTTAGAGTAAAACCTGGATGATTCACTGTTCCAGCGTGAGAAAAAGTGCAACTATTAGATTTATTTTTTACTCTAGCACAGCAAAGAGCAGTGTCTGTAGACGGTGTCTGCACTCTAGCTGGGTACACACAACACTAAGCTTCTGTTTCCTGTCATTGAGGTCACAGGAAGTGTTCAGTCACTGTTACTGATTCTAAAAAAAACCTGTTGATCTCAGATTTACCTTATAAGGTGAGGCACTGTTTCTTAGATAAAGGCCCTGCCTTCTTGCAAAGTAACCACAAAAATAGATAGCACAGGCAAAAAAAAAGACAAAACTCATCACATTGAAACATCACTGGAACCTATCTGAATATTTGGCATTGATAGCTTCAACATTGATAGAGTCTTAATCTCTATTGGTGTTTAATTTACAGCACAGAGTGACACATCTAAAATTATGTTTTTACCACTGCAAGACAAAAAAAATGTGTGTACATGGTCACCCCAGGTCTGAACAGCTACCGTACAATTTGCACACTCATTGATTATGATGTAATGAGGCAAACACTACTACTTATGATAAATGCATTGATCAGGTGAGTATCCTTCAGGCATGAGTCACCAATAAAGATAATGAATAAAGGAAAAAATGACTAACAATTTTCATTTAATCTTTATTTTTAACAATATAATTATTATTTTCTCATTAGGCATTAGTGAGAGTGTTCACATCTGATAGGAGATTTATCCCACATAACTTAGATTTGAAGCAATCACACCCTCCACCCCCAGATCCTTGTTCAAGATAAGAAATGATATGGAACAGACTGCTCCAGACAAGGATATACATACAAGGATAAGGTTATGTAACAGACTGCTCCAGCTTTTCCATTACAAACTTCACTAGTTGGTACTCCAGTTGCAGCTCAACACTGGTGGGCAGCTGTTCTCTGCTGTTACCACTGATCCACATGTCTCTCTTGTGAGTCTAATCTATAGAGACAGTTAACTGATGAGCCCTAAAGGGGGCCTCAGTGTGTTCTATCAAGTTGAACTCTATTAGTCACAGTAGCACAGTCATAATTCAGCAAGGGTCTGCAGCAGAGCTGCAAGAGCTCAGAGTAGCCTGGACGTAAAATAGCACTGTCTCAAAGCCAAAGGTCTTGACACCTTCTTCTGTAGTGTGGTACAGCCCTGATTGCCAGCTGCTTTCAATTTCTTTTAGACCCTCCTTCTTTCTGAGAAAAAGGTAATCCTTCCCTATGTTTATTTTTGTAAAACACGTGCCATCCCCCATATATCTCTACAGTTTTTGCTTCAGGCCCATGACATTGCCATCTTTTCCTGACACTTGTGTAGCTGAGCTGTCCTCTATGGGATCAGCCCTCTGCAGAGACACTGGTCACCCCAGGCCTGAGCAGCTACAGTACAGTTCACAAACTCATTGACTAAGCTGTAACTAGGCAAACACCACTGACTTTGATAAATGTTAATCAGGTTAATATCCTTGATACATGAGTCACCAAGAAAGATATTGACTAAAGGAATTAAATATTTTTCAATTATCAATA
Source organism: Lepisosteus oculatus (assembly GCF_040954835.1). Taxonomy (NCBI): domain Eukaryota; kingdom Metazoa; phylum Chordata; class Actinopteri; order Semionotiformes; family Lepisosteidae; genus Lepisosteus; species Lepisosteus oculatus. The sequence continues at coordinate 29,059,022 of NC_090708.1, forward strand.
TTACATTATATCAACATGCATCAAGACACTGATAACAAGAAAAAATTCTAAGCTCTGCAGGTCTTTTTAGAAGTCCAGAGAAGTGATTGTGAGTCACTGATTTGAAGCCTTGGAACACATAAGCATGATCTATTTAACAATATGGTGTTAAGTGGCTGATATGATACAATAATCTTGGATTTGGACTCTACCCTTGGGTGGATCAGACTAGTGCAGGGTTGTGACGGAAAACCACACACCACACCAAGGACTGTTGGCCCTTCCTAATCTAGTGCCAAATACCTGGGACTCACAAGACTTTTGACTGGTCATTGAGCTAACATGGCACATAAGATATATTGTAGTTTAAGATATAGATTACAATGAAAGCAATTATTCAATTTGATTTATTGCACATAATAATTGATTAATTTATTAAGATTATCTGTGTGTCAGGGTCAATGAGAGGATTGAAAAAGTTCCATCTAGTACAGTTGAAATAAAAGAATGAAACTAACAAGCAAACATAAATAAAAAAATTGTTACATAATACTAATGACAAAAATCTCAAACTATTAACAGACTTGCTCCATGAAAAATTATCTCAATAGTCCTAAGGTGCTCAAAACAATTTTAGATTGCAAATACTAATTTATAAATGTGAGAGTTCTTCAATGATTCAATGCATTTTGTAATCTGTTCTTTTCTTGGTTATACTGTATACATGCATGCACTGAAAATACAAAGTGATTCTTTATGCAGACAAAAGGTATAGTACAGTGCCAATATTTTCATTTACCTGCAGTGTGAGTTGTATTAGCAGATCCTAAGATTCTTCTAGAAGTACTGCAGGGAGCTCCAGCTGAGACACAGTGGAGACACAGCTGCTCCCCTGAGTGCTGGGACACACAGCTTGCCTCACACACACTGTTCCTGGACTCACTGCCTGAAACACAGACCAAAGGCCCTAAGTGTTCTGCTTAATTCTAAAAAACTGTGTCTTACTGTAACTTATTGTATCTTACAGTGGTAATGGTTTCAAAAATATATGATGAATCCAAAACACGTGCATCTGTCTAAATATTTAATTTGTAAACATGTGCACATGATACATTTACAGTTAATTTTCCATGATGATATGTGGTCAATGGTATTTTTCAACATCCATGAAGAAATCTAATTATAGTTCCATTGGTTAGAAAGTACAGGGGATGTAAATTCATTTATATGGCCCTTATTACTAATAAATTCTGAAGAGAACATTAAAACAGCACCATTAATGGAATATTAAGAGATTTTTTTAAATTATATGTTCATAAGTCAGATATTTGTCAATGTTAACTACTTTATTAATATTTACTTTGGTGTTAGCCACTGGGTTTATCATACACTTTTATTTATTAAAAGTGTATTTATTTATTTTATTAACCAATTATATTGCCAGAATTCTTATTTTTTTCCTTTTAAATTGATGGGTATGTCTTTGTTTGTTTTTCAGCTTATTAATGGTGTAAGGCGTTGTAATAGGGAATCGCATAAATATGAAAACTTTCTTCTCTGATGTTCTTATTTGTTCTTATTTTATATTATTCAAAAAAACTAAAAAGTAAAAGCATGCAATTTTGCATGAAGAAGATCACAAAAATAATAAAAGACCAGTTAAAGAGACTCTAAATAAATTGAAATAATCTTTCTAGTTCTTACCATGAGTAAGAACAAACTAGATGTGTTTGCTGGTCATACCTTCTTAGATCTTGAGATAATTCTGATTAGTTTTGTTTATGTGGACTGCCTATTATGATTCATACTCCAGAATGCTTTCCTAATTCTTTTCCCTCATACCTCTTACAGAAAACATGATAAACATTAAGCAGTAGTTCTCATACTGGTACTAATCTGTTTATAGCTAGGTGTGAATAAAACAAAAGGAATAAAACTATATGCATGTGGCAGTTGCTCTTGTGTACCTGTCAGCAAGAGTGTGGTTCCATTCCCAAACTGCACATCAGTGTAACTCTGGACTCCACAGTAATAAGTGGCCACGTCTGAGAGCTGCACCTGGGAAATTTTCAGGGTGAATTGGCTGTACATTTTCTTCATTGTGAAACGGGTCGTGTTGTCAAATTCATTGTAGAAAGTGGCTTTATCTGACTTCCCAAATGAAGTCAGGAAATATCTGGGAGGGTGACCCAGGACCTGTTTGAACCAAACCCAGTTTATGAGTTCTTCTGTGAAAATAAAACACTCCAGAGAGACAGAGCCTCCAAGTCCCGCTGTCACTGAGAGATGAGGCTGATGAACCACATTCTGAGGAATGACACCTGGAAGACACAGACCAGCATCAGGTAGTTTTAGGATAGTATAACACTAGAATACATTTATAGAAGAGATCATTTTTCTTATCTACCAGTTTTCAATCAATTTGCCAAATTTTAAATTCAAATGAACTTCTTTGTTTTTTTTCACAAAAGATTGCACCAACGATGATTGTATATTTCAATGATGTTTCATTAATATGCAATACTGTGAAATATATTTTAACAAATTAAACCCACAGAAAAATAAAGTGTAAGAAGTGCACTTCATATATGTGCATAAAATTTAAATTCAATTTTAGCAAGTATAATTTAACATATTCAAAAATGTTGTAATTTCTAGGTGATACATAGTGAAAATCTTTAACTGTAAATTTTGCATGTTCTTGCCTCAAAATGGTCAAGATCTGAGCAGTTTAGCACATTGAAGAAGAGAAGAAGCTTTGTGGTTACACGAAAAATGGTATTGCTTTAATCCATAAAATCACATTTAAATCACATCAAACATAAAAGCAATGGTTAATAATTAAACAAACAACCTTTTACACCTTTTGAATCATTGTGATACCATTTTATGATTTTTAAGGAACCTGGTAAAATAATTCAGGTTTTAAACTTACCTGTACTGGTACTGATGAAAATGATGAGTCTTACCCAAAGTCTGGTCATTTTAAGAGCTCCACTGTGTTATTAATCATATAATGGACTGAGGAACCAGTATTGAAAACTAGGCAAGAGAATGATAGGCGGGCAATTGAGAGTTTGTATTACTGCAATGGGCGTATTTCACCAATACCTCTTCCAACACCCACTGAAATATTCAGGTCTGTAACTGCAAAGATTTATAAAAACCCAAGAAGATTCTGATCAACATCTTCAACTGAAACTGAATATCTTTCTTAGTTTAAGTGTAGGTGTTTTAATACTTGTCAGTTATCACATTCATAAAAGATAAGACTCAAATTTCTTTGAAGAATATTAACAATTGGAATAATTTCTTAACATTTTCTTAAAAATCAGTTTTTTTAATTGCATGTTTTTTCTCAGATTTGTTTTCATTAGGTGAGAAAAAATGGCAAATCTTGATTTAACCAAACAACACAGGAGCTATGTTACTTAAATCTGAAACCACATGAGACGATTTTGAGGTATTCGTTCTTTCTTACTTAACAAGTATTTCCTTAGGTTGAAGACTCTTTTAGAATTAAATGTGATACATATAGTAGTTGAAATGCATCTATGAAAGTGGTTGTTTTCTTCTATTTGATCTGATTCAGGGATTTTGTAATAACATGTTCTCTTACACAGACTTTGTAGATTTGAAGGTTCTCCAAGACCAGTTAGTTTTGAAACTAATTTTGTTTTTCAGATTCTAAGCTATTCTGTAAAATTTTAATAATGGTTCTATATTACAACAAACTGTCTTTCTTTCTCATAACTATTTTTCACTAGGAATGACAACAACCAAGAATTAAGTGAAATAAAACATTATTGAGTATTTTAACTTACAGTCATTTGACTTGGCTGAGGGCTAAACTCCCGACCATAGGATGAGGAGAATATCACCTCCATGCAGATTGAGAAGTGACCAAGTGGCAGCTGCAGAGGTGGAGATGGGGTGGAGCTGGATGAAAAACATTTATTTGGAAAGAATTATTGGGGATTATGTACAGCATTTATAGTGTTTAAGTGGGGAAATATAATCAGGATTGATTACAAATTACTGGCAGCTGAGACTGATTGAACATAGCTGTTGACAGATTCCCTCCCAAGTGTATAATATACATACAGTATAAACATTTCAAATGTATTGTGATATGTGCCTGAGTACAGTGAATTGTTTACATGTGTGTTTCCTCACATATCAAGTTATATTAAAAATTAAATAACAAATGGCATCACAAATTGCTGGACACACGAACCTGATGAGTATCAACAACACAGTGAAAAGTAGCCCTGTTAACTTAGGGGTAACAGTGTAAAATATTAGTATGCATAAACGTATGGTTAACAGCAATATACATTACAATAGTACAGAATACAATAGTAGCAGTACACATTAGAATTACTGTAATTTTCAACAGCATTCAAATAGCAGCAATATGCGAAAACTGAGTAGTGACAGAATTGTGAGTTCAGTTCAAAAGCAGTGGGGTATAAAGTAATACACTTTATTTTATATAGTACTTTTAAAGGTGGCTTCTCAAAGCTTTTAAAGTTGAGGTAGGAGGATTAAAAGCTGGTGTTCAGAAGTCTTATAGCTATGAGAAAGAAGCAATCTTTGGACCTAGAGGTATGGGCTTTTATAAGAAGAAAGAAGAGAGAAATCTGCATGACCTGGGTGGTTTTGATCCTTAATTACCTGCCATTCTGAGGCATCACGTAGTGAAGATGGTCTGAATGGAGGGGAGTCCTGTATCAGTGATAGCTTGAGCTGTCTCCACCTCCTTCTGTAGTTTCTTTTATAATCATGAGTTCATTACCAATTACCTATGTGATGGAATCAAGTCAGGTTTTTGGTGATGTGAATGCCCAGAAACTTGAAGCTGCTGACCATCTATACAGCAGCCCCATTGATATAAACAGAGGCCTGGCCTCCTCCCTGTTTCCTGAAATTAACAACTACTTCCTTAGTTTTGCTGACGTTGAGGGAGAGGTTGCTGTCCTGACACTAAACCACCAGGTGCTTAAATTCTTAAATTCTTTCCTGTACTCTGTTTATTTGTGTTCAGATCTACTGTACAACGGTTGTATCATCAGCGAACTTAAAGATGGAGTTGGACATGTGTCTAGCCATACAATCACTGGGAACAGGGAGAAGACCTGGGGGAGTCTTCTGTTTTAAGGATCAGTGTGGAGGAGATGTTGCTGCCTATTCTCACAGATTCAGATCTACCAATATCAGAAAAGTATTCATGATCAACTCCAACATCTTGGTGATCAACTTGGATGGGATTATAGTTTTAAATGCTGAACTACAATCTATGAATAGTAATTTGGCATAGTTATTTATAAAACCTGATGGACAGAACAGTAACTCTGTACCAGGCATATTATATTACTGGAGTGGTGGAGGGAGAATACCTTGCACAGAGAAGTGTAATTCCACATTCATAAATGTAACTCATGTTGTTGCTATTTCAGTGTGTATACTAGCTATATGACCTGCTTTTTCTTGAGGATCTGAATATTTGGTTTGACGAAAGAAAGGATATCAGCTTCACTAATGCTTTTTCTTTTTCTTTTATTTTACCCCAGATACATACAGCACATCATAATGACCCCGCTCCACTCCCCAGTACATCTTATTGCCCCCCACCCCCATTTCCCAGTCCTCATGGTGTGATTACAGTAGGTATTCTATTTGAATCCCCAAATGTAGTGTTCATTATATACTATGGTGAGCAACATCAGATTACACATGGCTTACAAAATTACTCAGGTTGCCAGATTTAGTTTGCATTAATAACAATCTAATAATATGATATTACATTATATTATATGGAACTCATTGTCTCGGCAATTTCAGTGACTACCAATTTATTCTCCTTATTCTTATTGCTAATAAAACACAATATCAGAAGGAAGAGTATTTTAACACACAGTTGAACTCAACCAGCTGATTAGTCTTGAACATAATCAACTACAGGTCTCGAGTAGTCCTCTTATAAAACGCACTGTTGTAGCCTTTGTGTGCATGTAATTGCAGGTATATTTACACACTGTACATCCAAGTCATTGAAAGGAGGCTAAGGTAGTCTTGGGGTTGGATACTCTTGATATTCATATTCTATTCACAGGGAGTGATGATATAGCTTCCAACCTTGTTTCAGCTAGTAATATTGGTATGGCTGAAATTTTAAGAACTTCCTAAACTAAAAATAAACAGGTATGCAGTAAACAGTACTATTAATAAAAGTGATCTAGATTCAGACATAACCTAGAAATCTTTCTGGAGAAGAGAAAACTATACTTAAATGAATGATTAATGCAAAACACATTAATTATTAAAAAATGTAAAAAATAGAATTGTGAATCTTTACACATTTACCTCATTTGCTCTTTTGATACTGAAAATGGAATTTGGATTTCCCTAGAATTCAGGTTTTAGATCTTACTGGGAAAGAGGAGATGTGCATCTCTGCTAATTGTTGTAAGAGGGGGACAGAGAGTAGAGTAGTACAGCATAGTACATGAAGAGTCATCATGCTATGAGGAAGGAGAGATAATATTTTATTATGATAGTATTTCCATAATTATTCATCAAGAAAATAAATAATAGCTGTATATCAAATGTTTTTGAGATAGAATAAAGAAAAAAACTAAGAGTTAAGATACACTAAGTGTTTCTTAAGTGCTATTGTTTTCAACTGTGCATCACATTTCATATCACAGTAACGCTTTCGGGAACCTAGAATGAGAGAGTGAATTGCTGCTCAGAAGCCTATGCTGAGGTATATCAAAAACATGTGTACATGTGACATGTGTACTACAGTAGCGGCAAGGCTTATTAATAAGAAAGAATTAAGTGTTCTGAGCCTTCCCAAATGAGGCCCCATTTCTGTTCATCTCTGTGGCTGCACCAAACTATTCATGCAGGCTGATTTAAGGTTTCCTTTGATAAGGGACAGCTCCCAAAGGGGGATGCACTTAGCTAAGCCTGGCTATCATGATCAATGGTCATCCATTGGCGCCTATCTGTCTAGGGAGTGCCAGATGGACATCTGAACTGCATTCCTAAGTGTCAGGAGTAAGTGACTCATATCTCACCTTGATCAACCAATCAGGGACTGGTAGGGCCGAGTAACCCACGTGGGACTCTGATGCCCATGAAACTTTCAGCCAATGAACAAGCTGAAGTTCCTCCAGGTAAAAACAGGCAACACAGAGGGCCTGAGAGGATTCAGTAGAATTCTGTGGACTATTCTAAAGGGAATTCAAAGGAGAATTCCAGGGCAGGACGGCCCAGGGGCAGAAGGCTCCCAAGGGCAGGACATTCTCGCAGCGCGCCTCCTGACCATCCTGAGACTCAGCCCGGACAACCATGGAACGGCCAGTGTGTCCGAGTGCCAGAACTTTTCTTTGTTCTAGGAGTCTATAGCGGAGGTTGCCAGAGAGTAACCAGAGGATCCACCCGAGGTTAGCACCAGCAGCAGGCCTCGTGAACAGGTCAGAACTGTGGACAGCTGAATCACTATTCAGAACTAGCTCTTCATCAGGAACGAACCGGTCTTCTTCCTGACTTGCTGGGACCCACAGTCTTTGTTTGTTGTTTTTTTTACATTCCTCTTGTCTCTTGTCTTGTCCACAAACGTGAGACTGTCTTTATCAGACTTTCGAGATTTTGGCCGTAGTCCGTCTCCTTACCAAAGCGATACAGTGGTGCAGCTTGAAGTCTGTACCTGTATACAGTATGGTACAGATAAAACTTACACCATAACGATGAGGTAATACTGAGGGAAAGACACTCCTATTTTATTTAAAACACAATACACCAGGAAATGTGTCTGATGCATTAGCAAGTTAAAAAAAATTGCATCGAAAACCCGGGCGTAACAATTGTTTCCTTTTTCTGATAACTCGCTCTCTGGATACTCGTCTCACCTGCCCTGTTCTTTGTTTTCTTGTAATTTGCTGATTATGCCTGCTGCGATCCACTCCTGCCCTCACGGCTGAAGAAGACTATTTTAAATTTCTTTGTGCGGTCCATAGTGCAATTAACCCTTGCTAATACATTTGCGGTCTTTTCAAAGTATGTGCTGTCCTTTGACAAAACAAGGCTCGCCATATAATGTGAATCAAAACCTGTTTTTCTAGCTTTTAAAGTCGTGCGATGTGTAAGCAGGAACACATCATTATATCTTACATATGAAAAATACATAATATAGCTCCCAAACAAACGCAAACGTGTTTTTAATAAAATGCTTTTATTCACTCATAATCAGACAATTTCAGAAAGACTAAGGAAGGACAAAGGAAGCTGCCGTCTGTTGTTGAAGCTCTGTGAGCTCGGTGACTTTGAGACCACTTGTTATCCCAAGTTGTTTGAATCGCCACAATTCAAATAGAGAAAAAAGAGCTGACTGACAAGATTTAAGATGTGGCTGTCAATGTTGGATTAAAAAAAACACATTGCCCGACGTTAGTTGCATTGCTTGAAAAATAATTTTATTTCGAGAGACTGGATAATTCAAGTGTTTTTTTAACTTCCTGAAAAACAAGTAATAATTAAACAATATGTGCAAAAGTTTTATGATATGTCGCTGTTGTGAATGTCTGTGGAGTGTATCTTATTTGCCTGTCCTGGCTGGTGGAGCTCATCCAGCGGATAGTGTGTATTTTCTGTTTAGGGTTCTGTAGCATTCCACATGGCTGGGTAGCTTGTTCCCCCCTCCCACCCCTCTCTGTGAACAGTAGAGCCTCCTGTACTGGCTGGACAGGAAGCTCTACTGTACACAGAGAGGGGCGGGAGGGGGGAACAAGCTGCACAGCCGTGTGGTTGAAGCTGATACCCTGGATTCTCTCCAGACACAGCTGTATGGGCTCCACCATCCAGGACAGGAGGTTCTACTGTACACAGAGAGGGGCGGGAGGGGGGGACAAGCCGATACATACTCTTAAAGTTTGATTAATAGGGAATATAATATAAAAATATAGTACTATTAAAAATATAGTAGATTAGTATGAAAAGTTATTTAGCAAAGGGAATGAGAAGAGTGACAAACTAGTATACTTTAGATCTTTTTATCTGAACCAGGGAAAACTGATCATGTTTCTCTATAACAATAATAAAAAACTTTATTTTATATATCACCTTTAAAAGTGGCATCTCAAAGCAATGCAGTAGATATAAAAACAGATAAAAGGACCACAGATTACAAAGTAAATACATATAAGAAAGACAAGCAGTTAGAGGTGCTACCAAAATTAGAAAATGAAGCAGATACAGACACTAAGTCTTCTGAAAAGAAAGGTTCTGAGGTTAGATTTAAATGCACTCAGGGTACGTGACTGATATCACTGGGAATACAAATTGAGAGCTCTGGGGTGCAGCTAGAGAAGACCCTGTCACCCACAGAATGTAGATGTTCTTGAGGACAGCTAGAAGACCAGAGTCAGATGGACAAAGGTGGGGAGTAGACAGATAATAAGCCATATACTGTAGGTACTGAATGAGGATGAGGATTTTGAAGTTGACTCGTAACCTGATAGATAACCAATGCAAGGACTTGAAAACAGGTGTAATGCATCCCTGATAGGATTCTCGCTGTCATATTCTGAACATATTGAAGATTGCTCAGTGTGGATTTAATTTCCCCAGTGAACAGGATGTGCATTTATTAATTCTAGAAAAAAAAGCCTTTCTTGATTTCTCTAGTTCTTAGTTTCTCTAGTTCCCTTTAAAATAAACTATTATTCCACAATGCAGAGTATTACATGGCCAGTATTTACACATGATATTTGTGATTTAAAGAAATTAACACAAGCAGCTTTTGGAGATTTAAGTGTTGGCTGAGTTATTGCAGGATAAAAGACTAGAGATATTGGTAAGAAGAAGATAATTTTGGGATAGCTGAGGAATACACTGATAACAAGAACACTTCCTAATGGGGTTAGGCATACTTTTGATGAAGATGATGAAGTTAACAGACTGTATGTTTACATAGATACTGAAATGAGGATTGTATTTTAGATTTTGTGTAGTTGCTAGCGTTGAACTGTGTGTTGGATGCACATGAATTGAAGGAATGGGCAAACATAGCTGATGCGGATCCACAGAGCCAGCATATTAAGATGTTTATAATTAGAGGCAATTTGTTTAAATAACTAGGTATGGATACTGATGTGCAAGAGAGGTGGAAAGGCTGTTTCCTTAAGCCAGCACTACAAAATATTTTATTCTCAGTGAGATGCTGCCATTTCATAGTGGGTTTCTAACACTGTGTATAGTTCCAGCCACACAGTAGTGCCTTTACTTCCATCCATTTCTAAACTCTTTATCCAGTACAGAGGATTTGGAGCCTATCCCAGTAAGCAACGGACACAAGGCAGAATACACCCTGGACCTAGCGCCAGTCCATCACAGGACAGACAGACACAAACACACACACACCAGGGCCAGTTTTCCCATAAACCAATTAACTTACCAGTATGTTTTGTACGAGTGCAAAGGGAGTCATATCACACATATGGAGAAAAACCATGTAACCCAGAGAGAACATGCAAACCCCACACACACAGGATGGCAGGAATTGAACCTAGGACCCCAGTGCTCCAAGATAGCAATGCTAACCACTTTGCCACCATTATAAATGGATGGAGATCTTAGTTATCTTTCTAGTTCACAGGTTTGCATGCATAATTTAATTTTGAAAGCCACTGAGACATCAGATACTACTGTTTTATTTATGAAAAACAAAACAAAACAAAAAGCATACTAACAACTGTGCCATCCTACTCTTTAGTTAATACAATTTATTATTTATAAACAGTTAACATTGTTAGCAAAATATTTTGAATTATATTTAACCCTATTTTTTTCTTTAGTTTTGTATTTAAATTATTATATGATAGTCAGATTTAATGTATATTTGAACAATGAAAATATATTTTTACAAGATGCGGGGGAAAGTGCAACAACTTATTACAGTGCTAAATTTAATATTATTGCTAATAGTTTATGCTTACACCTAACTTTCTTAATTAGATGTATTTAAAACAGTGAACTAAGTGTAACATACCATTCAGAAATACAATCGAGAATAGTTTTGTGGTGTTTGTATGGATGCAACGTTTCTAAAATATATAAATGTGATTGAATCCCATGGAACTATGACTTTTTTTTTTAACAAACATTTCTTTGAAAAAATAAAACGTTTCCCTTGGTCAGAGATTAAATAAAACCTCACTCGCACCAAACAAATTTATATTTCTTAATATCACAACATGATCGAATTTAAGTCTTTTTAATAACAATGAATAGTCACCTATGTGTTACAAAATAAACATTTATATTGATTTGAATCGCATTTTGATTTAAATCATAAACGCGTGTTTAAATATATGTGCTTAAAAGCGATATACTGTATAAAAGCACTGATTTTTATGGAGTGTGTTCCGCGGGGGAATTCAAAAAAAATTTTTTTTTAATCGTGTATCTAAGGAAAATTACAGTATAACTTTGTTCATTCACAAACAGTGGCATGTTACATTATAATTTGGGTGTCTCCTCTTGCCAGAAAGCTCTAAGTTGCAACGTAAATTGCACAAATGCACTTGGAATCTGTGCAAGCCCTCCTACGAAAATTATTTAAACTGCGACACTGATCATTCATCTCTAAATAAACTTTATTTTATATAGCGTTTTAAGCGAAAAGGTAATGAGATTGCTCATAAACCTAATCGCTTTTTCTACATAAACACAGAGTGATTGCTCTCTGAAAATGCTTTTCCTTTATATTTAGGCTCAGATTTCAACTATAGATCGTATTATTACAAACTTTCTTGGAAAAATGTATTTTATGTAAACCATGTTTGCTATTAATTCATTTAGGGCTAAAATACGTTCATTGTCTTCCAATCGAGTCGAGTTGACATTGGAAGCTTGCCATTCCAGGACTGTTAAAACAACGCATTAGCATGTTAAAGCGATTCTATTGAGGGAGTAGCCCAGCTACCACTTAACACTGTACTTCCTACTTTGAATACCTGTGAAACCGGTTTAATTCGTCACAGCCAGCACTCCGGCAGAGAGGGGGTTGAGTAGTGGAAGCAGGCGAGATTTCCAGCGAAAGACACCTCCCCCTCAAAAACCCAGTAAGCAGTAATGCTTTAAGTTGAAAATCGAGGTAGATTTTGAGGATGATAAAGAGGATAAACTGGGATGGGAGGAGGGTGTTGTTTTGCATAAGGGGCGGGTTTATGATCATTTGAGGAATTTGCGAGAGCATAATGGTTTGATATATTTGATTTTGTATTGTGGTCGTTATCTATGTTTTTGGTTGGTATTATGTTTATATGGTTGTTTTTGTTGGTTGGTTGTTATTATGGTTATTAATAATACGATCTATATTTGAAATCCGAGCCTAAATAAAAGAAAAAGCGATTAGGTTTATGAGCAATATAATTACTTATTAATTTAAAACGCTATATAAAATAAAGTTTATTATTAATTTGCTAGACAGAGCGGTGAACATTATTATGCATAAGACAAAGATAACGAAATCTGTGTACGCTGTAAGGTTTTTACTTCTTAAACTTTTAAAATACACGTTTCGAACAGAAAGAATTCCTCTTCCTGGTACAGTACTGTACAGATGCAGCCATTCAAAGTGCGCAGTACAGACACGTACCGCAGGTAATTGGCTGCAGTATCGCGTATCATGACGCAAGATGACGCAGTCCGTGATTGGTTGACCGACAGGGGCACTCGTGGTCCGTTGGTCTGTCGTAGAAAGACTTACTGTAAACGTCTTTACTGTGCCCATTGTAGATATTGAATTTTACCACTGAAGGGAAATCTTAGTAGCTCAGCATAAAAATAATAGGAGCATACTGTAACACGTGTGAAGGCCATAAACGATATTAATTTTGGAACATAAACATACAGTATATGGCTGGTCTTGGTACTTTAAAGAAAAAAATACACACCAGTATTCCATTTCTCCCTAAACATTTTAAGCTTCGAAGTCTTTAACTAACGTGATACCGGAGTCAACAAGCATACTTTTAGAATTTGATTAAAAGGGAATATAATATGGAATCGCGTATCTAAAGAATTTAATAACGGTATGATTATATTCGTGTGCTGCGACAGGGCTGTGTAGGGCTGTTTCGCCTGCCTGTTTATGCGAGCTGTCTTGTAGCCTACTGGTCTATGTGTGTGACTAACAACTGGCAGGTTGTGTGTTCGAATCCAGCTGGTGCTGGACTTCACTCTTAAACATTTCTTCAAAAAAATAGAATAGCGATATTATGGACAATCAATTGACTTTTATATTTCAAAATATCGCAACATGATCGATTCGAAGTAATTTTTGATACAGTGCCTTGCGAAAGTATTCGGCCCCCTTGAACTTTTCAACCTTTTGCCACATTTCAGGCTTCAAACATAAAGATATAAATTTTTTATTTTATGTGAAGAATCACCAACAAGTGGGACACAATTGTGAAGTGGAACGAAATCTATTGGATTTTTGAAACTTTTTTAACTAATAAAAAAATGAAAAGTGGGGCGTGCAAAATTATTCGGCCCCTTTACTTTCAGTGCAGCAAACTCACTCCAGAAGTTCAGCGAGGATCTCTGAATGATCCAATGTTGTCCTAAATGACTGATGGTGATAAATAGAATCCACCTGTGTGTAATCAAGTCTCTGTATCAATGCACCTGCTCTGTGATAGTCTCAAGGTTCTGTTGAAAGCGCAGAGAGCATCATGAAGACCAAGGAACACACCAGGCAGGTCCGTAATACTGTTGTGGAGAAGTTTAAAGCCGGATTTGGATACAAAAAGATTTCCCAAGCTTCAAACATCCCAAGGAGCACTGTGCAAGCGGTCATCTTGAAATGGAAGGAGTATCAGACCACTGCAAATCTACCAAGACCTGGCCGTCCCTCTAAACTTTCAGCTCAGACAAGGAGAAGACTGATCAGAGATGCAGCCAAGAGGCCCATGATCACTCTGGATGAACTGCAGAGAACTACAGCTGAGGTGGGAGAGTCTGTCCATAGGACAACAATCAGTCTTACACTGAACAAATCTGGCCTTTATGGAAGAGTGGCAAGAAGAAAGCCATTTCTCAAAGATATCCATAAAAAGTCTCGTCTAAAGTTTGCCACAAGCCACCTGGGAGACACCCCAAACATGTGGAAGAAGGTGCTCTGGTCAGATGAAACCAAAATCGAACTTTTTGGCCACAATGCAAAACGATATGTTTGGCGTAAAAGCAACACAGCTCATCACCCTCAACACACCATCCCCACTGTCAAACATGGTGGTGGCAGCATCATGGTTTGGGCCTGCTTTTCTTCAGCAGGGACAGGGAAGATGGTTAAAATTGAGGGGAAGATGGATGCAGCCAAATACAGGACCATTCTGGATGAAAACCTGTTGGAGTCTGCAAAAGACCTGAAACTGGGACGGAGATTTATCTTCCAACAAGACAATGATCCCAAACATACAGCAAAATCTACAAAGGAATGGTTCACAAATAAACGTATCCAGGTGTTTGAATGGCCAAGTCAAAGTCCAGACCTGAATCCAATCGAGAATCTGTGGAAAGAGCTGAAAACTGCTGTTCACAAACGCTCTCCATCCAACCTCACTGAGCTCGAGCTGTTTTGCAAGGAAGAATGGGCAAGAATTTCAGTCTCTCGATGTGCAAAACTGATAGAGACATACCCCAAGCGACTTGCAGCTGTAATCGCAGCAAAAGGTGGCTCTACAAAGTATTAACGCAAGGGGGCCGAATAATTTTGCACGCCCCACTTTTCATTTTTTTATTAGTTAAAAAAGTTTCAAAAATCCAATAGATTTCGTTCCACTTCACAATTGTGTCCCACTTGTTGGTGATTCTTCACATAAAATAAAAAAATTATATCTTTATGTTTGAAGCCTGAAATGTGGCAAAAGGTTGAAAAGTTCAAGGGGGCCGAATACTTTCGCAAGGCACTGTAACAATGAATAGTCACCTTCTTCCCTTCTGGCAGCGGTTCCTGCTTCTATTGTGTGTGTGTGTGCAACAGAGTAAATTTTTATAGAGAAATGGAGGCTGGACAGTATGCGTTACAATATAAATATTTATATTGATTTAAATCGTGTTCTGATTTAAATCGCAAACGCGTGTTTAATTATGTGTTTTTTAATCATAATCAGGCTAATGCATTTCTACATTTTCTGTATGAACCAGCTTAGAGGTTCATACAGAAAGACAGCTTGTGTTTAAATTGAGTGTAAGGTAATTTATGCTTCTAAAGTCATGGTCAGCATTTATTATTGTACTGTGCTGTAAACTTTTTCTGTGCCTAGTCACATTATTTTATAGCGTTTTTATTGCGTTATTAAATCCGGTGGCGCTGTGTGTTAGTTTCCTGACTCCCATGTCACATGGTCTGTGATTGAATCCCATGGAACTATGATTTTATTTTTTAACAAACATTTCTTTTTAACCCTATTTTCCCTTGGTCAGAGATTAAATAAAACCTCACTGGCACCAAACAAATTTATATTTCTAAATATCACGACATGATCGAATTTAAGTCTTTTAAATAACAATGAATAGTCACCTATGCGTTACAAAATATACATTTATATTGATTTGAATCGCGTTTTGATTTAAATTGTAAACGCGTGTTTAAATATATGTTTTTAAAGGCGATATACTGTATAAAAGCGTTGATTCCTATGGAGTGTGTTCCGCCGGGGATTCAAAAACATTATTTTAAATAGGCTGATAAAGCTTAGACTACTGTAACAGTATTCTAGCCTGTATTACAACAGAACATTGGACAATGCAACGTAAATTGCAAAAATGCACTTGGAATCTGTCCAAGCCCTCCTACAAAAATTATTTAAACTGCGACACTGAACATTCATCTCTAAATAAACTTTATTTTATATAGCGTTTTAAGCGAATAGGTAATTAGATTGCTCATAAACCTAATCGCTTTTTCTACATAAACACAGCGTGATTGATCTCTGAAAATGCTTTTCCTTTATATTTACAGTAGGCTCAGATTTCAACTATAGATCGTATTATTATAAACTTTCTTGGAAAAATGTATTTTATGTAAACCACGTTTGCTATTAATTTATTTAGGGCTAAAATACGTTCATTGTCTTCCAATCGAGTCGACGTGACATTGGAAACTTGCCACACCCGGACTGTTAAACCAACACATTAGCACGTCAAAGCCCATTGAGGGTATTGAGCCAGTATTGGCATTAGTATTCCCCCCCTCTCCCCTCAATTCAATTCAATTCAATTCAAGGTGTTTTATTTGCATGACAGATGGGTACAAGCAGTGTTGGGTATGTATATTGTAACGCTTACTGCCGACAGGCACTGTGTAAAAGCCGGCGTACCAGAGCAGCGCACTGAGGGAGCGTCTGCATTTATAACTTAGTTTTTAAAATTAGTCAAGCAATATGAAGCATCTCCTTTTACTTTTAAGTCCCTTAAATACATTGAGCACAGCTTTCTCACCACTTAAGATTGCTTTTGATACCATCCTTACAAGGGAAATCTTCTGCCCCTTATGCAAAACCAAACCCTCCTCCCATCCCAGTTTACCCTCTTTATCATCCTCAAAATCTACCTCGATTTTCAACTTAAAGCATTACTGCTTACTGGGTTTTTGAGGGGGAGGTGTCTTTCGCTGGAAATCTCGCCTGCCTCCACTACTCAACCCCCTCCCTCCCGGAGTGCTGGCTGTGATGAATTAAACCGGTCTCACAGGTATTCAAAGTAGGAAGTACAGTGTTAAGTGGTAGCTGGGCTACTCCCTCAATAGAATCGCTTTAACATGCTAATGCGTTGGTTTAACAGTACGCTGGGCAAACGTTCCGAGGTCAAATTCTTCCAGCACGGGGGTACCTTTAAAGCAGAGACGACGGCACCGAAATATTTTGGCGCGCCTTCTCTTTAAAGCCCTGGCCAAATATGAAGACAGTACGTACAGTTATAATTCAAACGGAATTAAAAACTACACATCCCAGTTACCATGGTGGTGCTTGTGATCATTGCGTTTAACCAATGAAACAGGGTGAAAAATCAGTCACATGACTTTGGGGCAGAAATAAATTCATCCAGTCTTTCTGCTCAAAGGAAAAAAAAAGTTGTGACAGATAACTAAAAGCAACAAACCCTTGCAAGGTTATTAAACACTTTATAATTTTAAAGTGCACAATCTCTGAAGTTCCCTTTAACTTCACAATAACCTATAGTCATTACAGAGTGTGGAACGGTCCTGGTACTGCCCTGATATAATACTGAGCATACCTATCAAACAGAATTACCAACTGTCTGCCTGGTTTTTGTGCACTTGCTAGTTTCCAATAAATAAATATATAAAACTATTGTTTATAGATTTGAGAGAACAAGTGTAGGTTTTAATGATATACAGTATGTGTATGTGAGAATTTTTATATGCTGTACACAATCCTTTGCCAGTAATTAATAATAAATTATTGTTATAGTTCTGTCACTTGCAAAAGTGAAAGTTGAAAAAGATGTCTGGCACTTGTGTGAAGTACTTACAGTATGAGTGTAGTACAATGTCTGAGGTAGGCATGAACGACTCAGCCATTGTGTTACCAAATTATGGAATTTGTTTTGTTCTTAAAGGGTCGCTTTCATAAAGATATGTTGCAGATGAAGAGCTCTTCCTTGCTCAAATGACAGGAGCGGTAAACTATGAGCTCTACTTGCCACTTACAATACCAACAGTACGAGCTAACTTTAGTAGTGACATTTTCATGGATCTTTTTAACAATAAAATTTACAACATCAGACTTCAGACACAATTAAACAGGCCTCAAAAAAGTCTGGTACAAACATTTTCAGCATGGAATAAACCGTTACTTTAATGGTGTAAACCTTAAATGGATTCATATTCTCAATAAGATTTGGTGCTCAGTAACATGACTTAGAAAATGACAGAAGACATACGTCTCATGCTATTTTTCATAATCGTAAACTCCTTAAGGCAGTTACATTTTCTCTGTTCTGACCTGGAGTTACAGAGAAATTAAAATTCTAATAAGAGATTTGTAATGAGGAAAGTCATACCAATCACTCATACCAGGATTTGCAATTACAATACAAATACTTTCTTTCTGTACGTGTTTATTTTGCAGTTTGAGTCTATGGCATTCCTTTGGGGGTCTATACTCCAAGGCATGACTTTTTTATGGGAACATGACATTTTTTTAAAGTCTTTTAATGCAAGCTTCATATAAACCCTTAGCAGTGGTTACTGTCTGGAGTAGGTACTTGAATGGCACAGATTCATTGAAATGATTCAATTTCTTTTGAAAATATTTGGGATAATACATATTCCAGAAATCATAGCCGTTGAATTAGACAGAAATTAATTTCTCTCAGGGTGTATTTAACCCCTCATGGATGGCATTGTATGAAATGAGTTTGTAGTTCCCCATTTGCCTCTATTATGAGATGCTGTGGACACTATTTTATACATTTTAGGAGTGTCCATAGGAAGGTATGTTCTAGAAAGAGTGAACTTCTGTTTTGCCATTATTTTTAATAGGGACGTTACATGTTTACACTTGGTGCTCCTACTAGAGGAGAGGATATGATTAATCTAGGCTTATCACAGAAACTGAAACACATCTGGTTGGTGAGTCTACTGTGGGTAAAATGTTACTGGTACCGCATGTTGTAAAGCTCAGTATTTTCTCTCTTGGCCTGACTTTTTTTAATGTCTGAGTGTTAGAATCTATGTTGTTGCTGGTAAGGGAACGGTAGGTGCTGTGATTGACACAGTCAAAGCCTTGTACAGAGATACCATTGTAGCTGTTTGACAGTATTTTAGATGCCCTTAGTTAAAAGCATGGGAGGAAGTACTGCCAAGGGGAGGGGGGGGAGCAAAATTTTTTCTTTGAGTTTGTGAGGTTATTTTTTGTTATATTGTGTTTCAGAAAGGAAGAAAATAAAATTTACTGTATGATAAAAAGAGAAAGAGCTGGAGTAGATCCTCAGATCAGTTTGCTACCAGCAATCAAACAAAAAAAATGGAAAGAATTGTCTCCTCCTGATTAGAACCTTTCTTACTGTCTTATAATTTATCAGGCTACCTTTTAATTTCCACTGAGAGAAGGAAGTCACTTGTCGTGCAGCTATTTTATTCTTCATTGCACAATATGCTCTAAGTTCGCAAATGAAACATGAATACTCAAGAATACGATTAACATGAATGTATAAACATCCAAACTATACTTTATCACATTTAATTATTGGGTTAGCTTTTTATTGAGCCGAAATGTTATAAATGTGTGAACGTCTGTAAAATGGAAATATTTATATTTTTCTCTTTTCTGTTACCTGCCTGACAGCATTTTGTATGCCATTCTGTATATTACTGGAAAATTCATGGGGGTAGTGGGACACAGTACTGCAAAGAGTCTCCTAAAGGGACAGAGCTATTAGTACTTATGTGTTTGAGTCTGGAGAATATAGTAAACTCTAAACATTAAGGGAATGCATGGAATCGGAAAATATAAATTGCATAGTACACAAGACTTAACTGGTTTTATTCTAGGAAAGCAGACAAGACTGAGTCATGGGACTCAGAGGATCCAAGGCTAGACTGAGTATAATAGGCTTCGGGCTTCTATTTTGACATCTACTGTAAATTACAGAAACGTTAAAAGTAAACAAAATAAAGTAACTAAAATGTGGTCTGAAATCACACCTTTAGACACCCCTTTTACTTCACTGGTGTCAGATATGAAAGGCAATAGTCTCCCGTTCTGTCTGCTGTGTGTTGCAGCAGAGGGACTCCCTGCAGCTGAAAGGGGCAGAGTAACTTGCATGCCCTCTAGTACAGTTTACACATGCACGACTTTAAAAGTTAGCAAGACAGGTTTCGATTCACATTAGCTGGGGAGCCTTGTTAAAAAAACTAATGATAATGTAACATGCCACTGTTTGTTCATAAACAAAGTTATACTGAGATTTCCTTACGCGATTAAAAAATAAATAAATAAATATTTGATTCTCCTGCGGAACACATTCCATAAGAATCAGCGGTTTTACAGTATATATCGCCTTTAAAGGTGGCTTCTCAAAACGCTTTACGGGATAAAAACAACCAGAACAGCAGCAAGTATCTTATTTGCCTTGAGTCCTGTCTACAGTATCTGTCCCCCTACCCCCCTCTCTCCCTCAATTCAATTCAATTCAAGGTGTTTTATTTGCATGACAGATGGGTACAATTCTTGTTGGGAATGTATACTTTGATATTTACACCCGGCGCGGCACCGAGGGAGTGTCTGTATTTATAACTTAGTTTTTAAAATTAGTCAAGCAATATGAAGCATCTCCTTTTACTTTTAAGTCCCTTAAATACATCGAGCACAACTTTCAAACCATCTTACACAAAGCAGAAACTTTCCGATGACTCACAGTTCAAGTGGAAAGATTACAGATTTTAATCGTCTTTAATTTTGTCTTTAATTTTGCCTGTGGAGTGTATCTTATTAAGCTCTAAATTGCATTTTGAGCGCGGTTTTTGACTTTTTTAAATTGCATTTTGGGCGCGGACAGCACATACAAGGGTTAATGAACTGCGCCAAGAAATTTAAAATAGTATTCTTTAGGTGTGAGGGTAGGAGTGGACCGCAGCAGGCATAATCAGCAAACCAGGAAAAAAAAGAACAGGACAGGTGAGATGTGTATCCAGAAAGCGAGTGATCAGAAAAAGGAAATGGAAAACGCAGAAAAAGGAAACGCTTTACAGGATAAAAACAATAACAACAGTAGTGGCTGGGCAAACAATTTTTTTTATCGAAATACAAAATGAGATACTGTATAATGATGTGCATGAACAAAGGTATACTGCAATTTTCCTTAGATACGCGATTAATGCTTCGTAGGAGGAGGCGGTCTTTTCCTCTAGTCTAACAGTCTGTCCACAAACAAAACATTCCTGTTAAGAGGAATTGAAAAAAAAAACAATTTTGTCAATGAAAACCGGTGTGTGTGTCTCTCTCTGCTGGATGTCCCTCTCACAAACTGCTGAATGAATAAAATAATTTTATTGAAAACGCGTTTGCGATTGTCTGGTATTTAATTTGGTCCCTTTTAACTGTTTTTCGATCTACTGTATTGCTTTGAGATGCCACTTTTAAAGGCGATATGTAAAATAAAGTTTTTTATTATTGTGTAGGGAAAACCGGTCCAGGGACGCCAAATATGTAAGAAAAGTGGCTCTATGAAGGCACCAGTTCTGTAGGGTTTGGGCATTTACTGAGACAATTATTAATTGTAGCAGTAAATCACAAAGTTGATTCTTTTGATGGCTTTAGAATCCAACCATGCGATATAACTCAAACAACGCGCACACACAGGTACTAATACACGAGGATACATTTATTAATACATAGAATATGCATGTAAATCTAACCGATCTTATCGTGAGGGTTATCAGAATACAAAAGATATATATTCGGTCAGTTACAAAGAGTTACACATCAAGAGGACATACGTTCAGTATATCATTCATTAAGACCGTTTCGTAAAGTGAACTTGGTTACAACTTCTACATTAGATAATCAAACAAGTACATAACTCTTAGGAATTAAATTGATATCAACTGGTTGGGATAACAATTGAATTCTCGAGCTGTAATGCATTGAAGTTGAATACTCATCCAATTTTTGGGGATTCAGATCTCCTGCGGGCACAAAGAAACAGTTGCAGGCTGTTGCTGTCCAATCCGCGCTCTCTGGCTCGGTGCCAGGCTGTGCTGTGCGGCTTGCGACGGTGCGCTGCTGATGCTCACTGTTGGCTTTAACTAGCAAAGTTTGTGCACAGGAGAAAAGATGACTGTGGGTCCCAGCAAGTCAGGAAGAGGACCGGTTCGTTCCTGATGAAGAGCTAGTTCTGAATAGTAATTCAGCTGTCCACAGTTCCGACCTGTTCACGAGGCCTGCTGCTGGTTACTCTCTGGCAACCTCCACTCTAGACTCTTAGAACAAAGGAAAGTTCTGGCACTCGGACACACTGGCCGTTCCGTGGTTGTCCGGGCTGAGTCTCAGGATGGTCAGGAGGCGCGCTGCGAGAATGTCCTGCCCTTGGGATTCTCCTTTGAATTCCCTTTAGAATTGTTGAATCTGAATCTGAATCTCAATCTGAATCTGAATCTCTCTGTGTTGCCTGTTTTTACCTGGAGGAACTTCAGCTCGTTGATTGGCTGAAAGTTCCATGGGCATCAGAGTCCCACGTGGGTTACTCGGCCCTACCAGTCCCTGATTGGTTGATCAAGGTGAGATATGAGTCACTTAGTCCTGACACTTAGTAATGCAGTCCAGATGTCCAACTGGCACTCCCTAGACAGATAGGCACCAATGGATGACCATTGATCATGATAGCCAGGCTTAGCTAAGTGCATCCCCCTTTGGGAGCTGTCCTTATCAAAAGAAAACATCTTGCATGAATGGTTTCTCTGTGGCTGCACCACAGAGATGAACAGAGAACTGGGGCCTCATTTGGGAAGCTCAGAAACACTTAATTCTGCCTTATTATTAAGCCTCGCCGCTACAATTGTTATAGAGAAACATGATCAGATTTTCCCTGGTTCAGAAAAAAGATCTAAAGTGCTATACATAACTTTCTTAATTCGATGTATTTAAAGCAGTGAACTACTGTAGGTGTCACATAACATTCAGAAATACAATCACATATTTGACAAATAAAAACGATTACAATCTAATCCTTCCACGTTTGATCCCAAAATCCCAAGAAATATAAATCTTGACGGGTAGAAAGCTATGCTGAAAGTTTATTAAGATACTTAGAAGACAAAGATACTGTATCAATTTATGTTGCATTAGCCTGATTATGTTTAAAAAACACACATAATTAAACACGCGTTTGCGATTTAAATCATAACACGATTTAAATCAATATAAATGTTTATATTGTAACGCATACTGTCCAGCCTCCATTTCTCTATAAAAATTTACTCTGTTGCACACACACACAATAGAAGCAGGAACCGCTGCCAGAAGGGAAGAAGGTGACTATTCATTGTTATCAAAAATGACTTCGAATCGATCATGTTGCGATATTTTGAAATATAAAAGTCAATTGATTGTCCATAATATCGCTATTCTATTTTTTAGAAGAAATGTTTGTTAAAAGAAAAGTCCAGCACCAGCTGGATTCGAACACACAACCTGCCAGCTGTTAGTCACACACATAGACCAGTAGGCTACAAGACAGCTCGCATAAACAGGCAGGCGAAACAGCCCTACACAGCCCTGTCGCAGCACACGAATATAATCATAACGTTATTAAATTCTTTAGATACGCGATTCCATATTATATTCCCTTTTAATCAAATTCTAAAAGTATGCTTGTTGACTCCGGTATCACGTTAGTTAAAGACTTCGAAGCTTAAAATGTTTAGGGAGAAATGGAATACTGGCTTTGTATGTTTTTCTTTAAAGTACCAAGACCAGCTATATACTGTATGATTATGTTCCAAAATTAATATCGTTTATGGCCTTCACACACGTTACAGTATGCACCTATTCTTTTTATGCTCAGCTACTAAGATTTCCCTTCAGTGGTAAAATTAGATATGAATATTCAATACTTAAAAGGGCACAGTTAAGACATTAATTATACATATACATACTGTATACAGTATAGTTTGCTTACGGTAATATGTTTATGTTCCTAAATCAATCTCTTTTATGAGCATGTGAAAGGCATGGTGAATCACTGTACTTTGCATGATTGGAAACAAATGCGTGATTGGGAAATGCTGTGGTGTTACTTTTACAAAGACGGTCAATGAAAAAAAGAATGTTGACCATTGCAATACTTTGAGTTTACACTTACAGCTTGTCCAAGGTCATTCATTATTAATACTATTAGTAATATCTTCGTTAAAGACTGATGGCCACAGCTCAAACATGAGAGGTTGAGCTTTATTAGCTCCATCTTGCGGAAATTCCGGATACTATTATTTTGCTTGTCGTATTATAGGAGAATTTACGATAACTCCCGGTATTTACCGGTAACTCGCGGTATTAACCGGTAGCTTGCGGTAGACTGCGTACAGCGTACCGGAAAATAATGCGGTATCGCCCGCGCATTTTGAATGGCTGCATCTGTATGTATAGCAAACCAGCACGTCTTTTTTCTCCAATCAGAGGGGTGTCAGATGGTGTCAGCCAATCACCATTCTGAAGCCCTACCATAATCTCTGGTATGGGGAGACCCCAGAATTCTGTCCCATAGTTTAGACAGATGATAGATACTTTTATTGATCCCGTGAGGGAAATAAAGTAAATCATTTTCATTTTAGGAAATTATTAAACGCTCGGTTAAAAGCAAAGGAGATTGTCTGTTATACTGGACATAAAAACAAGAGTTCACTGGCATTATATCCTAGAAGACACAGACCAGGAGAATGCCCGCAGCGTAAAAGAAAATGCCTGATGAACTAGGGATTGGACAGTTTCCAAGTGCTTGTACAATCGATGGAAATGTTCAAATAAATGTGCAAAAGAAATAAACAAAATAATCAGTTATTTCTTTATCATATTGGCTAGCTAATGTCCTCTCTTTGCTAGTTAGTGGCTGTGTTTCTGCGTTGTGTAGCAACGGGTGACTGTTCTCAGGCGGAAGATGTAAACAGCTTAATTTCCGTGTTAAATAATTTTTAAAAATTAAAATTCATTCTATACAGCAATCACATATTTGGGTACCATTTCATAAAACTTTCATGCTTAAAATGTTTAGGGAGAAATGGAAGACTGGTGTGTATTTTTTCTTTAAACTATCAAGACCAGCCAGTTTTACACACAGTACAGTTTATGTACATACAGTAATGTTTATGTTCCTAAATTAATATTGTTTATGACCTTCAGATGCGTTATGCTCCTCTTCTTTTTATGCTCAGCTAAAACGGATCAGGACTAAGGGAACGGATTACGGACTGTATTAGGAAGACAGTTATTGGAAGAAACGCCACGGATCTGAGGACAGTAAAGTGTGGTGTAAGCACTACCTTCGTTTACATAAACTATCCTCCGGCGACACCACAATTGACTGAACCATGAATTATGTGTTTTATTAGCACATCCTGGAGCAGAAAGTCAGGCCATCCATTTGTCAGGCTTAAGTGTGTCATGCACTAAAACAATAATCTTAAACATACCAGCAGATTTACAATGGAATCATTGAGAAAAAGCAATTTTGCATTTTGTATTGGACCAGTCTAAGTCAGGACCTATATTTAATTGAAATATTGTGGCAGGAACTGAAACTAACTGCTCATGCAAGAAAACCCTGAATGTCACTGATTTAAAGAAGCTCTGTAAGGAAAAATAGACCAAAGGTGCTAAAGGTCGATGAAAGAAACTGCTAAATTGTACAGGAAATGTGTAAATAAAGTCAATGCTGCTCAAGGAGAAAATACCACCTATTGAATCTAACGATTCACTTTTTGTAAATTAAATAATCCAAATACACCTTTTGCATTTGTGGTATAGTTAAATCTTTATGTTTTATTAATGCCTTTCTGTCATGGTCCTCATCCCTCCTTAAGCGGGCGCTCCGAACTTTTTGTATTTTAGTTTCATTATTATGTGCACATGTGTCCTATTTTCCCGTCACTTTGGGGTATCCGGGCTTCAGGGCTCGGTATTGGAAGATGGATGCCACAATGCCTGCCTATCCCCTCAAGGGTAGCCAAAGGGCAGGTCTTATTCCCCTGTGTCCTGACCATCTAGGTCTGAGGCTTGGAGCACCTGGCTCCGTTATGATTTTAACTTCCTTCCTTATCTTTCTCGTCCCCGTTCCTGTGTCTGTTTGGATGGATCTCCCGGCAATAGTTTGGACAGCTTCCTGGTTTCCCCTTCAGGATTGTTTTGGACATGTTCACCTGTGCCTCGCCCCCCGAGCACCGGAACACTCCCGTCACACCCCCCTGTCAGTCATCCCATCCTGATCCTTCTGTGTGTTCCTGTTGTCCTTCTCCAGTCTCTTCTGGATTTTACTGTCTGCATAGGGTCCTAAATGCACACTAAATGGGAGTCTGAACCGGCTCCCGTTACAGAATACCAAGCTACAACATAGACCCCGCGGTCTATTTTAGTTTCATTATTACGTGCACCTCTCTCTTATTTCCTGTCACTACTTAAGTTTGGCGTCTCTGGGCTTCAGGGCTCGGTATTGAAAGACGGACACCACAAGGCCTGCCTAGCCCTCGGGCTGTTGTCTGTCACAATTCTTTAGCTATGGTACATAAATTTGTTTTCTCTGTGAATAGTATATATGCTTTGTTTTTGCTAAAATTAAAGTTTTTGAAACTGCCAGATGTATGTACTTTATATCCCCGAAGTTATTGTTAATCATGTGACAAAAGTGATCTGTTCATATTCATGAAAATACTGTCTTTTAAAGCTGACAATTAAATTAAGCAAATAACTATTTTTATTGTTTTATTATAATTAATATTAATTGTATGTTTGTTTTTAAATTGCTCAGATTGGAAAATAACAAAATATATAGTGCTTTTAATTATTTTGGTTGACAAAGCCAGCCATTTTGCACTAGCAGCCTCACTGCATTGCAGATAAGGCAGAGAACTGAGAAATTCTTTCACCATCCGAATTACAGAAAAAAGGCATTCAGATAGTTAAGCCCCAGTGTGGATTATAGCAACTGCACTGCGTTTAACACCTCTGCTTTTTCAAATGCTGCCATGGGATCTTTTGACCCAGCAGAGAGGACCTATAATTGAGACGTCAGTGCCTCTTACAGTCAGTGCCACAGCCGGTGACATAGTAGTCACAATGCTGGGGTATTGGTCTGGAAATTATGATGTTGTACCTGGTCTGGAAGAACACTAAATAGTGATTCCCCAACACCACTTATAGCAGCAACTATTATTCCTTTGTAGGAATACAAGAAGTCCCAGCATTATTCAGTGACATTTTGAAATAAGTTCACAGATGTACCCCTTGAGAGCAAAGCAGAAATATTAATGTATCTTTGCCTATACCACTCTGAAGCACTTCTGAACTTCCAACAACTTCATACACAAGATATAATCTCAAAATACACAGTACAGAATATAAAAGGAATATAATATATGAAAAGATCTACACAGAGAAATACTCCGATGCGCAATTGTCAGAGAATGTCACACTCTTTCTAGACAACTAAATACGAACATGTCACTGACCTAGTTGAACAATGGGTATCTTACCTTATTTAAATAGACATAAGAAACAATATCTAGATGTATTCTACACCTTAGATGTTTCCAAGCCCAGTTCTGACCAGAACCAGAATCAGCTTTGATTAGCTTCTGAGATCTGCCACAACCAGGCTACAAGCTGGCAAAAATAAAGATTTCATAATTCACAAAAACTGCAATTTTTAAGTTGACAAAGTTATTAAAGGTTTCCTTTACCATTATAAATGTTTTCTTATTTCGAATAAATTCATACACAATTGTCCAAGTAATCCATTTTTAAGAACATACAATATGTTTCTGCAGCTGGCTGTTTGCTGCCCTGGTGATGTACGAGTCTTGCTTACATAGCAAGGTGCATAAGTGACATTAGCATTGCCTGATCAGGTCTGCAGTTGCTGCTCACTGTCACTATGGCCTAAGATGTTGTTAAAGTGTTCCTCCCCTTACCATTACTGTTATCATTTCACTTCAAAGGAACCAATCAGCCTTGTGATGTCCACCATTGGGCAACTGCAAGTTGCTGTACTCTAGTGTACTCAGACTTCAGAACCTCAGAGTTAACGAGGTTGGGGAGGACTTCAGATGAGATCACCAGCAATGGCAATCCTCAGTTTTCTTATTTTTTTCTTCAAAGGTAGAAACTGATTTCATTAGTTTTTTCTCAGTGGAACGTGTTCTTATTTATTTTAGATATTCATGTGAATCTTTAAAAGCAGTATTCACAATTATTATGAAATTATATTATTACTACTTATTCAGTTCTTC
Source organism: Lepisosteus oculatus (assembly GCF_040954835.1). Classification (NCBI taxonomy): domain Eukaryota; kingdom Metazoa; phylum Chordata; class Actinopteri; order Semionotiformes; family Lepisosteidae; genus Lepisosteus; species Lepisosteus oculatus. The sequence goes on from NC_090708.1 coordinate 29,087,040, forward strand.
TTTCAGTATGAGGTTTGTACCCTTTATTGCATTAAAAACTGTGTAAAAGTAAATATGTTACAGTGTAGAATTATGATCCTATATAGCCTTCCCAATTACATTTAACTATACTATTTACAAATAATTTAAATTAATAAATCAACACTATGTTACCAATAAACAATACATAAAACCAAAATGAAAATAGAAATTTATTAAATACTATGCAGTTTGAGATTTGCTGAGCTATGTGTTCAGATGTACTTTATTTCTGCATTACATATCAGATTCAGAAGTGAAAAATAGATTAAATGTACTTGATATGTCAGTACTGTTAGTTAAGAATTTAGAATCCTTTGTGAGAAAATAATACTGTCATTGTAGTTTACTGCTACTAAGTGAGGTTGGTGTTTTATTTCAAGGATTATATTAAGAAAAGAAGGATGGAAGGAAAATATATTATCTTAATTGACTTGGTAATGAAGAATTTCTCCCTTTCCATGACTACTTTTGCTTTATATATTCCAGGAGTTCTCACAGATGTTATATCTCAGCCTCATCTCTCTGTGACTGCTCAGCTTGGAAACTCTGTCATTCTTCCATGCTTTATTGTCCAGACCCGTCCAATGACATTAGCTTGGCTCAAGCAAGACTTTGGACAAACACCTAAATACATAGTGACACTACCCAAATTTTCAGAGAAGCCTGAATTCCACAGAGAATTAAATCAATCATTCAGCGATCGTTTCAAAGTACGGAAAACAGCTACGAGCTTCACCCTCACAATTTTGAATATCCAGTCAGCAGACTCAGCTCTGTATTACTGCGGAGCCTTCATGTACAAACAGGTAGCTATAGGAAATGGAACTCTCCTGTTACTGAAAGGTAAATTATAAATTGAAACTATGAGCAATATTAGGCTAATTTAGTATTTTTTCTAGGACAGGACAAATATAATTCCTTTACCAGAATTCAAAACATATTTATTAGAGCTTTATTACAGCCTTGGCACAGGCTTATTTTTGAAGTCAAATACTGAAATCTAAAAAACTTACTATTCACCTTGCTTCAGTTATTTTAAGGATGTAGTTGTCATACAAGTTTAATTTATATTGCAGCGTAAATAGTGATTGAAGTGTTTTAGTAACTCAATTGAAAAAAAAAGTTTAAAAATATACTAGTTAAAAAAGTTATGTGGTACATTGTCCGATTTTTTTAAATTTTTTTGCAGTCATAATATTAATAGAATGATGGATATTAATTTGTGTTTTTTTTTAAATCAGGTTCAGAATTGATAAGTAGGAGTGTTGTCCTGCAGCCTCTGTCTCTCTCAGTCCAGCCAGGAGATAATGTGACTCTGCAGTGTACAATACACACTGAGACCTGTGCAGGAGTGCACAGTGTTTATTGGTTCAGACATGGATCAGGAGAATCCCTTCCAGGAATAATTTACACACATGGGAACAGGAGTGATCAGTGTAACAGGAGTTTTGAGGCTGGATTTCCTACACAGAGCTGTGTCTATAACCTCCCCAAGAGGAACCTCAGCCTCTCTGATGCTGGAACTTACTACTGTGCTGTGGCCATATGTGGGGAGATCCTGTTTGGGAATGGGCTGGAGATTACAGGTACCCTGTCATATTAAAAAATAATTACATTAAAATATTTTGGATTCCTTGAATTGCTTGAAAAATGAATGAATCTGAACAAAGGTTGTAGCAAAACATGCAAAATATCTTCTCATGAGGTGGGAGGCACAGCGGTGCAGTGGTTAGCATTGTTGTCTTGCAGTGCTGGGGTCCTGGGTCCTATTTATCTCCTTGGAGTTTGCATGCTCTTTCTGTGTCCTTGTTGTTAAGTGGCTTCAGGGAAAATTGTCCCTAGTATGAATGTGTTAGCATCTGTCTCTGTGTTTCCCCTCTGATAGACTGCCGTTCCATAAAAAATGTATCCTGACTCATGCCTGTTGCTTGCTGGGATAGGCTCAGACACCCCTGACACTCTTTATTGGATAAAGTGGTTCCAAAAATGGATTGATGTTCTCATTATAAACCCAGGCAGTATACTGTACATTGAAAAGGCAACTATCTAGGTAAACTACAGTTGCATTTTCTGGGGCTCATGAGAAATATACAACCGTATGAATATACCTGATTAGATCATTTAAAACTAAAGTGCCTTGAGTTTGAGGCTTTTAATGTTTCTTTCTGATTTTTTTGTTTATCTAATATGTGTTTCATATATGACATTATTGTAATCACAATTTGAAATTCATGTCAAATGGAATTTGTGGTATGTAGAATATATCCAACAGGAAATATAATTCTTAATTTATATTGCTTTAAGTATTTAAGAATGTATGGATGTGTAGAATATATTTATATGATAAAGCTAATTAGGTTTTCTCCTGGCTGTCCTTGTCTGTACAATGCCCTCCAGACAGCTGTGTGACCAGTGTAAAGGTGAGCTCACTATGTCAGCAATAATAAAGAAGCTAAGGAAGAGAAACTTATTTTTAAGAAATGAAATGATATACAGAAAACATTTCTAATAGTCCCTAAATATAATTTGCCGAGTAATTTCATAATTCTCCGACCTGACTTTGCCTGTCCATTTGAGAGTTAGTAATGTAATGCAGTCACAGGGACAGCGAGTCTGTAATTTAATCTGGATGAATGAAACATTCAGTAAATTCAAATAAGAAGTATATTTTAATCTAAAATATGTCTATGAGATTGTAAGCAGTATGACAAACTACTCATTACATTATAATAAATAATATGATCTGAAGTTAGGATGAAGAACAGCTTGCTCTCCCTTGAGAGGAAAACTAAACAGTGTCCACTATCTCTCCCTCACTTTCTTGCGTAATTCTCAGGACATTCCCAGGTACCAGCTGAGCGGACTCTCTCCCACAACACACTTTCAGAAACCACCAGCTGTCAGGTAAAAACAGTAAAAAAGAGAATAGCAAAGTTGAACCCAATTACTGTTACAAACAAGGGGGGGTCATTTGGCCAATGAGCCCATATGGTTGCTTGTAGCTAACAGATCTAATGATCTATTTCCATTAAAAGAAGTTAAAGGTCACTTCATCAACATTGTGTAGCTTTTTTCAGATACTTACAACTCGTTTTACTACGAACCCTTGTTTATCACATCTAAATGCACTTTCCTATAGTTTCCATCTGTGTTCACAGGTTTGTTTCATTGTTTGCGTTGACTTCATTAGTATAGGTATGTTAATGACTTTGAGGATTTTCAACATGGGAATCAGGTCCACTTTCAAAACTCTACATTCAAAGATTTTGGTTTAATGTTTTCTTGACTTGTCAGTACATTGAATCCGGTCTGATACCATATATATTGAATCTGGACTGCTAAAACTCTGAACTTGTTTGTAGTAAGTGACATTTGTCATTTATTTTCCTAATCTTGAATTTTGTCTGTCTTTTTGTTTTGTGTTTACAGTTTAAACATTGTTTTGTAATTTATCTGTTAGGGTATTAACTGCAAGTTTTAGAAGTTTAATAAGTGTAACAAAATATAGAGCAATGATTTCATTTAGAAAAGGTAATCATCCTAATTAGCACAGTCTCCTTTGGTACTAATTAATTATGTCAACCCAATTTGATTTTTCTGTCCATTAACCAGACCAAGTTCCTTACCTTGGTTGCCTACTGTCTTTAATTTTAGAATCAAAAATTAAAATTGAAATTAATTTAAATGAAACTTATATTGTATATTGGACATAAAATAGGTTTATGTCATGTGATCTTTAAAGAAACATATAGCTCTTTGTATCTAATCTATTTTATGAGTAAATTTACAATCTTCTTTCTTTTTCTTGAAAAGTAAGCTGGAGAGGAATTTGTTTTGGATTTTTAACTTGTCAAAATCAAATAATGTCAAAGTCAAATAATGAAAAATTTCACTATTTTACATATTTCACTCTCTCAGTGGCTCTAGAAATTATCTGCTGTTTTTGTGAGTTCATCCACCTATTCTGTGCATGTTCAAACAGTTTAAAAGATGTGCAAAGGATATCTGTGTATAGTTTTAAAATTAAGGCTTGCTTCCAGAGAAGAAAAAAAATCAACTATTATTGTTTGTTTTCTGTTACAGAATCCTCAGATAAGAACAGAAACCTACACTGCCTTGGCTTTTAATGAAACTAGAGCTAAACACACAAAAACAAGGAAGGAGCAGGAGGGAAGAGTAATATACAGTCAAGTCCATTTTCAGGCAAGAAATGACAAGAAGTAAAAAAATGTCAGATATCAATTTGTTCATTGAGGCCTGACTCTTTCCATAGACGGAACATAATCGTTAATTAGCAGGTAATTGACTAAGTTCTTAAATTGGTTAGTACAGTAACATGCATACTTACAAGTTTGAACTTAAAACAAACCACCAAATTAAAAGACCACCCAATCCACTCAATGTTACTCTTTCACACAATATATTAGTCGCTGTGCTTTAGATGTCATTATGACCATCTGTACTGGGCACTCCTTTACATCGGAATTAGTTTTATTTCTTTCTCCATCCTTCCTTTTTCTAAGGACTGTATCCAATACAGTCGCAAGGGAGCTGGATCCTATCAATGCAAGCACTGGGTACAAGGCAGGATACAACCTGGACAGAATGCCAGTCCATCACAGGACACACACAGACACAAACATATACACACTCAAACCAGGGCCAATTTATCTACCAATATGTCTTTGGACTGTGGGAGGAAACTAGAGTACCTGGAGGATATCCATGTAAACACTGGGAGAACATACACACTCCATGCAGATAGCAATCCAGGAATTGAACCTGGGGCCCCAGAACAGTGACACAGCAATGGTAACAACCATATAATTGTGCTACGCTGTCCTGTTCCATTTTGTGCTCAATTGCATTGGTATTGTCTTAGTAATAGGGCTGCTGTGTAATGTGATTGTGGCTGTGTATTGAAGCAGCTTAAAAACAATTAATATGAATAAGATTGGTGTAGCCCATTGTTTCTGAGATATAACCATTAGCTCTGCGCTGTGGTGCTTGGGTGCATTAATATACTGTCTAAAACATATTGTTGCAGAATTGAAGTTCTTTCATATAGTTCCAATAAAGGTGTCATACAGCTTATAATACCAAATCAGTTTGTCCAGGGAGGTCTGTCTGTGTCCACAGAGACTAAATTTTCTTTCTTTGAATAAAATGTAGAAAAAAATGTCTTTGCCTACTGTACTTTTTAACATTATCCTTCTAATGTCTGTTATACCCTACAGAAGACCCGATATACAGTGCCTTGCAAATGTATTTAGATATTTGCATAGTCTCCACTTTTCCTTGTATGGAAGCTTGCAGTCATCACAGTCTTTCTCATAAAAATCAGCTTTTTAAACAAAAAGCACTGTTTTTTTGCCTTTTTGCTAAAATTAGCAGAAAAGGGCAGCAATTGTTTAAAAAATCTATTTTTATATTTACAAAAATGAAACACCTTGTGCATCTGTATTTCTGCCAATCATTTTTTTTTATCTGTCATTAGGTTTCATACTTACATAAAGTAGCATACATAGAGTAACTAGAAGATAGCGGACAAAGAAAGTACCGATAAAGAAAGCACCGGTATTGTCACGCCCCACACTTTCCCTCGCAAACGACGTTACATTCCCGGAACCTCTGCTTCCCAATCTTATCCCTGATTGAACCCAACACATTCTCACATGCATCATATTCCTCAAATTCTCACTCCCTAACCAATCATCCAATCACACCCCTTTCCTTTCAGTATTTAAACCCCCTTCGCACACCTTCCCATGCTCACTATTGAGAAGCCTTTCTTAGTATTCTCCAGTGTGTGTTTCCAAACCTTTTGATTGATCTCCTGTTATGAATCTTCTGCTTCCACCTCTTGACCTCGCCTTTGGATTGTCTCTTGGATTTTCCCTTTGCTACTTTGTGTCCTATGGGATTCCAGTCATGCATAAGGATCCTCCTATTCCACGTATAGGTTCCCTGACAGGTATGCTATTGTCTCTGTAACTAGATCCCTAGCTTAGCTATGGTGTGTGCCTTGTCAGATCTGAATTTGTTAAACTCCTGCATTATTTGATTTTTTTTCATTTATTTTTTTATATGCTGACCACATACACACATTTGCATGAAACCTAAGTCTGCTGTACAGTCTTCCACACTTAAGAGTGAATGAAATACATACAGTATGCCACCCAAATGTGTTGACTTCTAAAAGCCAAACCCAAATTCCTATAGTGTTTCATCGCATTTGTTAAAACATACATAAAGACAGGTCAGGTGGTCATTGGAATATTAAAGCTTTCAGTACCAACCCCACATGGTGATTGTGTTAGACGAAGCCTTAAGGTATGTTAAGAATTTATAAAACAGGATCAAACCAAAAGCTGCCAAGACCATCAATTTATTTCTTACAGGAAAACAATTGAATGGTAATATTTTGTTCCAATTAGATACCATGAAAATCATTTACTTTTTAAAATAGATCAGTTGTTTTGAATAATTTGAAACTTCAGAGGTCTCTAACCTTCTCTCAGAGGAGGTTAATGTTACCTGTTTTGTTTTAAATTGCACACCCAGAGTGTATACTAGCACTGTTTTCCATTTTATTCATTTAGAACAATGTGTCTAATAATGATCCCTGAGGCACTGCACTAGCTTCACCACTCAATTGAGAGATTTAGAGGCACATTGCCTTAGATTTGTCCAGCTTCAAAATAACAAATTATTTTATGATGAACATTGTTGCATGTGTTTTGAAATTGAACTCTTATGTCATAAGCTCTGCATGCATCCATAATTTGTTAGTTGCTCAGAGTAATCTAATAACTTACTTAATCAGGATCTATGATTTTTAACTTCATAATTATTAACCTCTATAATTGAACTCTTAATTTAAACAGTAATGTAATGTAACTCTGTCTTCATAACTTTACACATAATAGTCATAGGAGTGAATTTTTTTTTTTTAAAGTTAAAAATTGTCAATAAAAATTTGTCCTACTCTTGTGTGGCATTTGTAGCTTTCCAAATATTAAGCACACCTCTTGGTGTGAGTAACTGTTGAATCACATTCCTGAACAGAAAAGTGTAAGCAGTATTTCTGATATGTTGAATTACACTAGCACATGAAAAAGGTTAGTGTTATATTTTCAACAAGTGTTACATACAGTAACAACTTGTGAGCTAGTCATATTAAGTCTTTTTATAGTAATTAATTCATAAAGGTTTGAAAAGGATTGTGAGAGAACAATTATATTTAGAAAACAATAGGTTTATGTTCTCTTAGTGAAGTAAAATATTCAATGCTTGGCCTTAACGCAACAATGAGGGCCAACTTGCAACTTCCAGAAAAAACAAACAAACCTAACTGCTGACCTACAATATTATTGCCATAAAAACTGGTAATGCATCTCAGAACCTTGATTAAGTGTCTAAATATCAAGTAAAATTTAAGTTTTAATTTATTTTTTTAATTTAAAAAAAAGTGTTATGCTGCTACCACCGGTAAACTGTTCTGTAGCCTGATGCTTTGTTAATGCCCAAGCTCAGGTCTCAGCATGCTGATAAAAGTGTTAAAATAGAAGTAGTGAATGTCAGGATCAGAAAATATAAGACAGATTGTTAAGATCTGTCTATAAAATAAGCGAGGCTCCCAACTGAAAAATAAAAGAGGAAAAATCTGGCAGACCAATGGTGTAAAAAAATCCAAAACCAGGAAAAAAAACAAAAAGGCAAGGAAAAATATCTATGGATAAAAGAGAAAAAGGAATTAGTATAGTCTTTTTTTATATTTGTCCAATTTGTCTCAAATTTTTATCCAAGTAAGTAAACACATAGGGCAAGGTCTACAAGCATATTGAGCTAATTTCCAGGGTCACAACTTGAAAAATTTATCTTTGAAGGCAGGATGAAATTTCTGTCTATATTGTAGTCTGCTTTATTTAGAAGGCAGCATATCTTTTCTTTCAATTAAGTAGCTGTGCAAACATGCATAGGCTGCAAAGAAACTCCATAAATGAATGATCAGCAAGGTGGGCATCAGAATCAAACTCAATAGCATCTCAGCCAATCACCAACTTGTGATGTTGTACATTACTAATTTTCACTGGTTAAACCTACTGGCTCCTCATCTCTCCAACTGAACATGTAATCTGACCTTTCCAACAATGTCACTGCAAACAGTCCAAGTCAGGACTTAAACTTTTCTCCATGATGCTGGGAACCAAAATATTGAGTCAGGAAAGTACAGAATTCTGTTCAAGATATTCTCTCTGAAGCAGAAGAAATCTTGTCTTTGCAAACCCACTGTTTCTTCGATGGATCAATGAAATTAGGTAGTTGGAGTCTTTCTTTTTGTCAATATGTAGAATATCCATGCTAATTCTGAACAAAGATATACCTGGTATGAACCGAGTTCCCCTTAGTCTACTTTGCAGCCGGGACCCAGAAAACTGCGTTGACTGTTATTTCAAGACCTAAGTTCAGACATGTTAACTTTGGCAGAGCAGCCTGAATACCAATGTTACTCTCTGGTTCCGGCTGAGAGGCTGCTGCTCCTCTCACCAGATTTACATTTTTTCATTAAAAAGAAAATTGTATCTACTTCTCATTATTTTTTTCTTTCTCTTCTGCCCTGGTTTCTAATTATTTAGTTTTATCTGCTTCACATTGCAATTTACAAACGTGACTTCCACTTGCATTGTGACTGCTGCTTCTACTGCCGACTACTTCCTATTGAAATTGTTCAGCTGAGGACTTTTAACCACCTGCTACTGCATTGATTCTGGATTTCCTCCACGTCTTGATGCATTGTCGCGGATTCATCGAACATGCTTCTAAGGTACACCTCACTGCAACTGCTGCAACTAAAACAGAATTACTCCCTGGTAAAAGACACATTTGATTAGAATATGCTGTCACATTTTAATTACATAACCTTCTCATTGTAAATAACTTTTTTGAATCCCTCCAATATGGCTTCCATCAACTTCACAGCACAGAAACTGCCCTGGTCAAAGTTACTAACAATTTTCTAATAGCTTCTGATTCTGGCTCTCTCTCTATGCTCACTCTTGGGAGATTTAAGTCTGAAATTGGTCTCGTTAAGGCTGGTGTTCCTCAGGGTTAGATACTGGGTCCCTTACTTTTCAGCATTTACATGTTTCCACTTGGTCAGCTTTTAAGATCACATGGCCTCAACTATCATTTTTATGCTGATGATACTCAAATATACATCCATACCAAACCTGATACGAATGTGTCTCTATTCTATTTAATTGCATCTCTGACATAAAAACTTGGATGACTCAAAATTCCCTTTATCTTAACTGTTACAAGACTGAAGTCATGCTTATTGGCACCCCATATCAACTTTGTAAAGCCAATCCTGTAACCCTGTATGTGGATGGTACTGTACTTGAGCTTCAGTCTAAATTGAAAGAGCTTGGGGTTATATTTGATTCAGGCTTAACATTCGACCTACATACGCAGCAAATTGTTAAAACATCTTTCTTTCACCTCAGAAACATCACTAGACTACACCCTATGTTTTCACTGACTGATCAACACATTTGTCTTCTCCTGAATTGACTACTGTAATGCTCTACTTGCTAGAATATCTAAATCCACATTGAACAAACTCCAGTATGTCCAAAATATGGCAGCCAGAATCCTGACCACATCTAGTGCAAGTGATCACATTACGTCTATCCTGGAGTCCTTGCACTGGGTTCCTGTCAAGTTTCATGTTGATGTCAAAATTCTCATGTTTACCTATAAGGCTCTACTTGGCTTGGCACCTCAGTACCTGCGTGATCTATTATTGCCCTACTCCCTATCTCACAACCTTCGCTCCTCTAATTCTGGTCTCCTAACTGTCCCCCAAGCCCATCTACACTCTATGGGTGATAGGACCTACTCCTGTTATGCCCCTAACCTCTGGAACTCTCCCCTTAAGGATATCAGACTCAGCTTCTCTAAACTCCACTAAATCCAGACTCAAAACCTTCTTCTTTAGAATAGCCTTTACTTAACTGGTTCCATTCTTTACCCCTCTGCTCCTACTGTATTTAGTACCACCATCTAATGTCTCCTCTACATATTCTCATCGTGTTTATCTTGTGTATTTTTTATTGTTGTTGTTATCATTCTGTAAAGCACTTTGAAAAGCCACCTTTAAAGGTCCTATATAAAATAATGTTTATTATTATTATTAATCAACACTGGGTAAAATTCTCTCTCTCCTCTCTGCAACCAGGAAACTCCCAGCACAGAACAGCTGAAAGTAGGATCATGAACAAATCTGAGCTCCAAATCTGTAGAAATTTTAACTCATAAAGGACTCCGAAGTTATTAACATCGATCTTTGTAATTCCACGGTCTGCATGAGTGAGACTCTTAATTTTCCAATTTTGTTTTGCAGTTGAGTTATGAACTACCTGGGTCAACCCCTTTAGAAAATTATAGTTCCTTTTCACATTTATGATTTTTTAGCATAAACAATATCTAAAACCAATGATCTTGCAATACAGTAAGTTGCTAATCCCTAAATTCTTAAATATGTGGCTTGAAAGATGGGTCAAATCTTTGAAAGGCCCTTGAATTGCATATTAATTTAAAAAGGACACATTGAGAAACTGATGACTTCTTCTGATTTTTTTTAAAAGGTCACAGGTATGAAGTATTAAGACGGGCTAGTTAAAGCCTCTTAGAAAGAGCAGGCAGTTGCTTGCTAATGTCCACTTTTTAAGGCCACACTAGCAACTTTTTTGATGAGGGTATAATATTGGTGACAAATTTAATTTTCCCCCACTTGGGCAAATAGAGAAACAAAATTGCAGACATTGTTGTTCTTTCACCCAACATAGAATGCTTGAACTCAGCAGACAGGGTTACTGACGGTCAAAGTCGCCATACATGGTCACGTGATCATCCAAAAATGAAGGCGATAAATCTCAGGAACAAAAGCAGTTGGGAAGTTACTTTTAATGGTAAAAACCGGTACAAATGCAGCACTAACAAATGAGGTGGGTTTCATTGTTTGTGCTGTTTGTAGGGGGGGCAACCTGATGGCGCTCACAATTTGTGATTGTTATAGTAAATTAAAACCTCACATCACCTATAGCTGAAATATTAAATAAATTCTTCTCACAATGTGCACATATCATTATATATACAGGGATATAGCAAGTGTATATTGTTCTGTGTATTTGAATAATATTCATTTTTGCAGAATTAGAGTCAGTGATCAGGAGTTTTGTATACAAGCATGTGTCTAAATATTTACGATCACAATTGTTGAAGAATTCTAATCATTAATGAGTCCCTAATTCTTCAAATGAGGATTAGTCAGTGAGGATATAAAGATGCAACCAAGCAGATTACACACAAAAAAGCATTACTACAGTGAAATGACTTTGCCATACCATATTACACTGCCCAAAGAATCTTCACTGGCCAAAGAAGATTGAAAGTTGCCACTTGTGGTGCCTTTGATGTTAGTGAAAACATTAGCTTGATTAATCTTTTGTCCTACTTCTTCATGTCCACTTAATATGGAATATTAATATTGAGTCATGTAAATAAAAGGAAATTTTAGCCAAAAATAAAAATTCATAGAGAATTTAAATATATTAATTTCTGAATTTAAATAAAATATACAATATTAATATAGCTGTTAGTGGCAGTGTATTCCACTTTCTTCCTAAGTATCTGCATTGAAGTCTAACTTGTTGCGGTTATTTTGGAAACATTTTAATGCACTTGTTTTAACTACATTTTGCTGTAGTGATTGTTGTAATGGAAAATTAAACATTTGTGCCTGCGAGCTAGAAGATTCTGGGTTGTATAGCTGCTGCTATAGTACTTTAAACAAAAAGGACTCTTTCTCTAATAGTAAAATAAAAATAAAATGGGTACTTTTTTATTTGTATATTTTATATTTAAGTTAAATATTAAAATAATATTGATAACTGACAATAATGTTGAATGAACATGGATGGGTTAGCAAAACAAGAATACTGTCAATGGCCGGAGAAAAGAAAATAGTTCTATCAGTTGGGACAAATTGATCAATTAGAAAAAATTATACATCATGTTTTGTGAAGACTGGACCTGGAATTAAAAAATCATAAAAATATTGAATAATAAGAATAAAAACTATTGCAATTGCTATAAAAACCTTTAGACACTGCTAGAGAGCCTTTATTTGCTGTTATGCAATGAAAAAAAAACCTCAGAGTTGCCTTCTGGTGTGAAAAAAGGAGCACTGATAAAAAACTGATTGATTACCCCTACTGAGTCAATGATTGACAGCTAAAAGGCAGGCAGAATGCAGCCTGAGGCTTCAAGAGGAAGTCTTACCCCCTAAGGGCTCTGAATGGCTGAAAATACAATGAATGACAGCACTTTTTACCAATCAGATCACCTTATTTCTCGCGGTCCTGCTTCAAACATTTACTACAAAGTCAATAACGTTCAATAGCCTCCAGGTCTGGAGATGAGCTAGTCTGGGTTATTTTGGACATATATCATGCTTCAGAATAAGGTAAAATCATGGGATATATATATTTTTGCTGGTTTTTGCTTTTGCGGTTTTGTTGCTAAAAATGTATGATATTGACATGTTGTGCTGGCCGGGTGGCCGGATGTTTTTATTGGGGTTCTGCAAGTTCATTAATTTATTGGTTTATTGCACAATAGTGTCAAATCTGTGGAAACAAACTTTATGGTTTTGTTGTGATGATATTAAAGAATACTTGCATGTGAGAAAATTTGTGGAGCGGTTTGAAAAAAACGTTGTTTATCATTCGTTTATCAAAAAAAAATGACATCCGGGCAAAGTGGGTACTGTATAGACACATGGTACGTTAAGCACTCACTGTGGCACCTGGCGGTTTTTTAATGTAGTGAAGTCCTGCATCAGTTTATTTAAAAAAAATGGAGTTGGACATTTATTGATGTGAAATACGGCATGCTCTTTGTGGTATGATGCATTACATTCTATATGGGGGCTTTAAGTTATAAAGTAACCTCATCTCAGCCAAGATGTGAGATGATTCTTTCCAGTGTACAATACACACTGAGACTTGTGCAGGAGAGCGCAATGTTTATTTGTTCAGATGTGGCTCAGGAAAATCCCTTCCAAGAATAATTAACAACCACTGAAACAGGAGTGATCAGTGCAAGATGAGCTCAGAGGCTGGGCTTTGTACACATAGCTGTTTCTCCCTCAGCCACTCCGATATTGGGACTTGGCCACAGGGAGCACTTTGCTGAGTGAAAGTAGGCACAAATAATTCTTAACTATATCAACATATTCATCCCAGTAAATCCCAAACTAGTTGGTAACTGAAGTCTGTTAAAAAATAATATCCCAAGAACGTTTTCTCTCATTTTGGCATATCCTTTAAAACAGAAAACCCTTGAATCTCAAAACATCCAATCTCTGATCTAAACCTGGCCCTATATGGATTCTATTTCAAAACAAACCTTGAAGCAAATATGAGAAAATACTTAGAATGTCCAAAGAGAGGGACATACTTTTAGCATTAGTGGTATAAATATAAATTAATCCCATACATGAAGGCAAGGGGGCCTGCTCACAGGCCCCTGTTGGGGCCTTGGTAGTGTCACACTTGTTGCACTGCTTACAGTTCCACCATTGATGATGACCCTTAAAAATTAAACAAATTCCACATTTGATAATCATGATAGCAATTAAATTTTGACTTTTTTTCAAGTATATAATTATATGTTAGATGAGACATTATGAGTTTGACTACAGACCGAGTTATAGTCAATCCATGTTTTTCCCTGTTGCTATTATCTCAAAGTCACAATGAATGTGCACTTCTTAATTATATAACTATCAAATTTGAAAACCATCATCACTATACCAGTGATTCATGCTATCAGCATAATTTTGCTAATTTAATTGTCTGTCAAATAATCTTCTCAGTCTTTGAAACATCATCACTCCTCGTGACTCAATACCATGGACTGCCCACCTCTACAAGATGTTTATCATGTTCCTATTTCAGACTTCTCTGTTAATTGAACCTTTCAAGTTGTAGAAAGCAACTAGCATCACATACAGTATAAACTATACAGCAGTGATGAGGCACAGCACACTTCTGTTCTGCAAATCATGTGAGTTTGCACCTTCTTTGGCTGTAAGAAACTTTTTTTCTAGACAATAAATAGAGAGCACTGATGTCTACTTTATTACAAAATATTATTTTTAGAATTAACTTCATAGTTAATGAAAAATATAAACAATATAAAACTAGCTAAAGGAGGTATGGAAATGAAAGAATCAGTATTTTGTAAAGAGTCAAGTGTGTTTTTACTGTTTGTGTCTACTTTATTAGGATATGAAAATAAATAAGGAAAATAGCATGTACTATATAGATCCCAAAGTAAAATTTGCAACTAAAAAGAAAATGACATTATTTGATATTTATGTAAAAATATATTAAAATATTTCATTACCAGATTAAAACATAAGAAAAATAAAAAATTTTATGCATACCAAAGGAAATTTAATTGTTGTTTTTATGGTGAACAACCTGTGGTCCAGGTTTCATTTTGTTCCAGCTCCTGCAATCTGGACTTTCAGTGATGGTGTCACTTGGAGACTCGGTTACACTTGACTGCAACATAGACCAGAGCAGCTTAAGGAACTTATGGTTGAAGCAAGACATTGGACTGGCTCCTCAGGTCCTGTGTGAGCTGTTGCATTATGAAACCTCATCTCCATGTGCTGTAGACCCACTTAAACAACATTTGATCACAGAGAGAAACAAAGACAGATTCAGCTTGAACATTTCAGATATCAGGCCATCTGATTTGGGCACTTATTTCTGTGCAGAAGTAACTTCATCTGAAACAATTGTCTTCAGAAATACTATTTTTTTGACAACAAAAGGTAAATCTAAAATGTATAATACTTGAAAACAATGTAAAATATTTATTTTTGTAAAAAAATTAAAGAGATAGACTTTCGTATTTAAATATAATAATAGATTTAATAGGTAAATTAAATGTAATAGAATATAAATACTAATGTTTTTAGTCTCAAAATAAGCCTTGATTGTAATAAGAAATAGTTTTAGTTTCTTTACCAATGACTACAATCAGTGTTTCAATTTAGGATTTTAAATTAATTCTTTTTCCTTTAAAAGAGAAACATAATTCTAAAATGTTAAAGAACAAATGAAACAGGATTTATTTTTGATGCTAAATACTCAATCAGAATTTATTTCTGCAGATTTCAGAGGAGAGATGAAGAAGGTTGAAGTGTTTGAGACAGGTCAGCATAAGGATCATTCCACCACAGTGTGTACAATGTACAGCATCACCCATATGGGAAACTCCACTGTTAATTGGGTCGGGGATCAAATGGGAGAGTTGCTTACAGGAATCATTTACACCGACAGACTGACCAGCACTCTGTCTAACAGCAGCAGCTCCCAACTGGAACTTCCAGGAAAGAAATGTGCCTACAACTTCCATGGAAAGACCTACAGACACTCTTATTCTGAAGCCCATCAGTGTGCAGTTACAGGGTGTTCTGGACTTCTTTTTAGAGACGTGTTCAAGGGCAACATTACAGGTAAGCTTTAATGTGAAATGTTAATTAGAAAGAAAATCTGATTCAATTAAAAAATATATAAATATTGGTAAACATTATTATTATTTTTATTATTTAATTATAAATAATATTCAATACAAATAAATAAAATATTAATTATTTTGTTAATGCAAACAACTAAAGTAAAACCTCAGTATTCGTGAGAATTAGGTATCTTAAAGTCTCAGCAAATATGGGACTTAATGCAAAGGGGAAATATAAGGTATGGCTCCATAGCTCAGAAAACAATAGATATCAATAGTAATATTTTTGTTACAACTATTAACTGTTTTAGGAATGGTGTTAGTAATGAAAATGAATACTTGAAAGAAAACACATTACACAATTTAAGTTATTTCAAGTGCAAACAAATATATTTGATCACTGTTATGATTTTTCTTATCCTTTTGCATGACACACATGAAATGAGATCTGAGTTATTTAATGTTTCTTTTACTGTATTTCACAAAACTGAGTCACATACAATACAAGCATTACTCTGATTTACACACAACACTGTAAACCTGAAAACCTGTCAGCAAGAGTCCGACTCCCATGAGTCGACCCAGACAGTTTGCTTGCTAAACCTTACAAAGGGAGAAGGTTCACACAGCTGATGCCAGTTCCCTAATTACCTCATGAGTATGAGATTTCCTAATGTATTTCTGCATATATCAGTTATGTCTCTAACTTCCCTCCAGTATTTTAACACCTATACAACACTCCAGGTTCCGCTGCCCTCTTACAATGTCATACCACTATCAAAAGATATTAGAGGACTTCAGAAAAAGTGTAGGTTATGCCTGGAATCTGGAAAGGTTATAAAACCATTTCCATCCACTGTTTGACAGATACGATATACAAATAATAGAATATATAAGAAAATATTCATGACCCAGGGGAATTGATCCAGGACACATCGAACTTGCAAGATCAATCCAAGAGTAACCCAGATAATCATCCAGGAATTCAGAAAAAAACACAAATTGACATCCATGGATTTGAAACTTCTCTTGCTGTGGCTATAATCAGTGTATATTCCTGAAACTTCAGGAAAAGATAGAACAGGAATGACTTTCATGGGAGAACAGCTATAAAGAAACCATTGGTCTCTAAAAGGACATTGTTGCCCATCTCATGTTTGCTATTGAATGACCTACAACACTGTAGGGTGAATGTTCCATGGATAGACAAGTCAAAATTGACTTTTTGGCCACAATGAGGAATGTTTTGTGTTAAAAAAACAAACATTTGTCTCAACAGAAGATTCTCATCGTGAAAGTCAGGTATGGTGATGGGAGTATTTTGGTTTTGGCTTCAGAACCCAGAGATCTTGGTATCAATGACAGAACCATGAATTTGGTGTTGTATCAGCAAATTCTGGAGGAGAATGTCCTTCCATCCATTCCTCAGTAGAAGCTCAGCCAAAAGTTTGTATTTTCAAAAGTCGGTAGCAGTCTTCTATACAAATAAACATATCTACAATAGAATGGCTAAAGAAGAAATTTAATATTTTGGCCTAGTCAAACTTTGGGCTTAAATTCCATTGAAATGTTATGGGAGAACCTGAAGCAAGTTGTTTATGCAAAAAGACAAACAGACCCTCAAATGACATCCACTTGAATCGGTTTTAACGAATAATGAGATGGAATTTCTAAAAGCCAATGAATGACAGAGATAAAAAGTTACAGGAATCATATAGTTGAGGTCATTGTTCTCAAAGAAATACTACCATTTATTGAATCTAAAGGTTCACATTATTTTTCTTTTTTGAATCATTTTTAAATTGAAAACTCCTGTGGAATCAAAAACTACATGCTGTGCCTGTTGAATAGAACTGTTAAATAGACCCTTTAAAAATAAAAATAAAACATTTTAGAAATGTAAAATTAATAAATGATACTCACAATTTCCAAATATATTGTACATACGTGTCTTTTGACTTTGCCCCATCATGTGAGTCAAACACATTGACAAAAAACTAAATTTCCAGAGATTCCGCACACTTTAAAGAATGCAGTGAAGTGATATTCACAGATATCCACACTGTGAATTAACTAAAGCATTATCGCTTTCCTTGCAGATTGCTTTCCTCTACTATAGATACAATTATTTACACCAATGTTTTATAAGTGATTATTAAAATGTTCTGAGTGGTGAATAGCTCAACAATATAAGGGTGAATTGCAATATTAACAATTTAAGTACAGATGCAGCCATTCAAAAGGAGCGAGGTACGCTGCGGTACAACGCAGTGGGCGTGTCAAAACACAACACGTCTTATCGCGTCATACCGCATCATAGCACAGCTAGGATAATAGTATCCGGAATCACCGCCAGGTGGAGCTAATAAAGCTTAACCTCTCATGTATAGCATTTGAGCTGTCACCAGAATACACTCGGTTTCGATTTCCCAATCACTTCTGACGGGCAATCTGTATTCAATTAAGAACTCTTTAGACTTTTAATTTTAAACTGTGTATTACAGCATGTTAATCATTAAACATTAAAAAGTTGGTATACTTTATAAAAGCAAGATTGCTCAGTTGGACAAAAGTACACAACCTTCCACCTTCATCATGAATATTTTAATAATGCATAAACATTTTATGCATCAAAGTCTTTAACTTGGTAATTTACATGGGTTCTGGCTTTAATGTACTTGTTCTAACATTATTAATGTAGCGCTCTTGGATTCACGTGGGTATGTGCCCTTGCCGCTGCCACATCAGGTCAGCCCCCCACCACTGGGGACTTGAACCTGAGCCCCCAGTGTCACTCAACAGGGTACTTCATAAAAAGTTATAATGTTTTATCCTTTCCCAAGAATACATACAGTACAGTAGTAAGAACACCACTTGCTGTTATTGTAAAAAGATAAATGTTGTAAAATTTAACATCACTTGAAAGCTATATTAATATGGAATTGTGTAACTAAGCAGCTAAAGTATTACAAGTGGATGTTTTGGAAACATTTTGATATTTGTAAAAAAACTTCTATTATTCTTGTAGTGGTAATGAGCACTGCAATATAGCGAGCTGCACCCAGACAGTTCAAAGCAAAAAAATTCCACTATTATAGCTTGTTGTTGGCTCTGGCGTGAATTTGTGTATCTGGATAAATTAAGTGATGATATTGTGATTAAGGATTTCTTCACTAAATTCTTAAGCTAAAAATAATTTAAAGTTAAGCAAAGGAGGGAAGAAGCGTTATCTTTACAATTGGCACTCCGAGATTCTAACTTATTTAATTTCCCTCATTTAACTGAAATGGATAAAGAAATCATGCAGTAGTTATTATTGTATTGGAAGGTGCTCTGTTTAATAAGCAACTCCGACTCAAACCTGTGTCGTACAGTGATATACAGTAGACGTGGGTAATGTCATCCCAATTAAACAATGTGCTTATTGCACAAATCCTGCTAAACTAGAAGCATTGCAGAAGGGGATAACTCTACATTATTTACTGAAGCACAGTTGAATCAAAGAAGGAAGTCTGTGAAGACTGGGGTAAAGTTAACTTGAAAAAAATGATTTTGGCATGTCTGTAGCATTTTCACAAAACCTAGAGCTACAAAAACACTTGCTGTGTGTACAAAGTACATTGTAAATGTTTTCACAGCCTTCACTGTCATTTTTATGCCTTTTTTTTGGCCACACATGAATATTCTTATGTCCATATTGTAGAGGTTTGATGGGTTTACTGAGACAATTATTAATTGTAGCAGTAATCACGAGGTTGTTCGTTGTGGCTTTTAGAAAATCAATCGTCAGAACAACTAACAACGCACACACACGGATTCAATACACGAGATACATTTATTAATATAAACTGTGCACCAAACATATACTAGTCTGCCTGGATACGAGCATCAGACCTTACTGTGAGGGTTATCAATATAAAAGGTATATAATCTCGAAGAGATGCAAACACAAAGAGATACACAACAGAGAATATATGTCAATATATATCGTTCGGTTACCAAATCGCTAATCAGTGTTATTACCCACTGTTACTCTAAACTCAGAAGTAAATACATTACTCATGAATTAAATTGATAACAACTTGTGTTGAGGTACAATTGAATTCTCGAGACGCAATGTAGAACATGGGGTTTACTTATCCACTGTGTATGGATTTGTAATTTCCCGGCACGAACACCAAACCAGCTGACAGGCTCTGTTGCAGCCTCTGTTCCAGCGGTTGTCCAATGGGCATTGTGTCGGCGTCCTCTGGCTACCGGCCAACCAGTCAAGGTGCAGCTCGGAGTAGGACGGGCGGAGGAATCTAACTGCGGCGCGCAGGGCAGTCGTTGCTCCGAGGGGATCTACCAGCAGTCCAGCTGGCTAGTAGAAAGTCTCTATGCACAGAGTGTGACCGCGAGTCCTCACAAGTCACTCTATTGCCTGGGAACAAGCTGGTTCGTTCCCGGTCCAGCGCTGCTTCTGAATAAGCTATTCAGGTTGTCGACGAGGGTCCAACTGTAGGCTGCCGTTGATCAAGCGGAGCATTCATGTTGGTAGAATTCTGAGTACGTACGGGATCCTCGGCCTCGCGCTTAGAACAAAGTCCAAGTCCCTTTGCAGACAACAGCAGTTGTCACATGATTGTCTCTGAGGATGCACGAAAATGGCCAAGGAGAACCCCAATCTGAGCTTGCGCTCCCTTTTTGACCAAGACACAGATGTGTGCTGATTGGTTGAGAGTTTGGCGGGCATTGGAGACCCACGTGGTATTACCACGCCCTGCCAGTCCCTGATTGGTTGGTCAAGGTGAGATATGAGTCACTTACTCTTGACACTTAGGAATGCAGTCCAGATGTCCATTCGGCACTCCCTAGACAGATTGGCGCCAATCGATGACCATTGATCATGATAGCCAGGCTTAGCTAAGTGCATCCCCATCTGGGAGCTGTCCCTTATCAAAAGAAAACATCTTAAATCAGCCTGCATGAATACTTTCTCTGTGGCTGCACCACAGAGATGGAGGGTGAGATGGGGCCTCATTTAGGAAAGCATACCAACACTTAATTCTGTCTTATTAACAAGCATTGCCGCTACAATACTTTTGTAAGGGAAACACAGAAAGCCTTACCAGGTAACAGTTCCACCCACTCCCCCGTTCCCTCTTGCTGCCTGCCATGTTCCCATTTTTTTAACCATTCTGCGAATCGCAGAGGGTTATATAAAGTAGGGAGAGACAGAAAAACTAAACCCTGGTTTTTTGATAGTCAAATGTAACATATGTTTGAACACAGTCTTGCAAATTAATGTTTTTACAAGACATGGAAGTGCAACAATTTATCACAGTGCAAATTTTAATACTTATTTAATTACCGCAGGCATTTTTCCTCCCCCTCTACATTCTCAGAGTAGAATAGGCGAACCTTTCTCATGAAAGACAGTCCCCCTTCCTCCCATGGACAGGAAAAGTGCCCATGGGCACTTAAACTTAATATAAACTTCATATGGTCAGAAGGAGCACGTAAAAATGTTTCCAAAATAACCACATGTAAGACTTTGATGCTTAAAATGTTTAGGGAGAAAGTGGAATACTGGTGTGTATTTTTTCTTTAAAATACCAATACCAGCCATATACAGTTTGTAATGTAGGAATTTCTATATTTATGTCTTTATTTAGTGGTTACATTAGTGACTAAACGTTTAGCTTCAGTAACGCATACGTCGTATGGCCGACATACATACATGTTTGTAATGACAATATATTGTCTATAATATTTATTGTCAGTAATAATATCAGTAGCAGTTTTAAATTATTCATATAAACATTCAATACTAAGTGGATTAAAACATGCACAGTAAAGAGATTAAATGATTAAATCATTTCACTACTGACCAATGCACCACGAGTGCCCCCTGCCGGTCATTTTGGCCAACCAATCACGTACCGCGATATGATGTGGGTAGTTGCGTATGGTATGGGTTTGTACTGCGCACTTTGAATGGCTGCATCTGTATATTTATATAATTCTTTTTATGTGTTTATTTGCTTTTAAATCTGATATTTTATATTGTTTTAAAGCTATGTTTAATTTTATAATTAAAATCTGTTTCCTAATTATTATTTATCCATGATTACAAATAATTCTGTATATAATTAAAAAAGAGAATTATCTTATTGTTATACAGTATTGTTGCATATCTTATTTGAAGGTGTGGTGGGATCATGGTACTGTCTCAATCAACAGGATGGTGTGGTAGCAACATTCTGTCTCAACAATGTAATTATTATATTTAATGAAATTCTGAATTGTAACATTTAAAACATGCAGTTGTGCTACTTTAAGGATTCACTGTGATACCTGGGCATTTTACAAAGAAGAACAGCCCTGCGTCAGATTTTTTAAAAAATAGAACAATTATGGAGTCCGTGACACAGCTGTGCCTTTTGCTTATACTTACTGACAACTTGCACATTCCAGATGGGTGCGTCTGTAGTCATAACAAAGAATGAGAAAATACATACTTATTAAAAAAATTACAAACCTTAGGTTATGTGACACTCATTTTATCTCATGTTATTTTATCTAACATTCAAAAACTCAAGAATGAAGTTAAATCAAGAGCAGTGACCTCTTTTGATTGTTTGTTTGTTTTTTTCTGACACATACAGTATACAGTAGTAAAAGCAATGTGACTTTTCTAAGGTTTATCAACAATATGGTCCAGTCAATAGAGGGTTGTGGAATGCTTTTTTATTCCTTTAGACTTTTACTTGGAGAAACAGATATTACATTGTGTATATCTTATATTACATAAGTTCCACAAAGAGAAGAGCATTGTCAATAAATCTGCATGGTATTTGTTTAAGCTGCTGGATCAGATGATTTCCTCCATTTTGACCTGATGAACATGATTCTGGCTGCAATTGATGTATTGCTGATGGTTCTGATCACTGTCCTGGTGTGGAGGAGGAGAAAGATGTCAAAGTGCCTTCAGTGTGCAGGTGAGATGCAGCCAGGTATGAACACCTCTATATTCAAATAACCTGTGACCTCAGTAACAGTTTAGAACCAATTCAGCACATGTATCTCTCAATAATAAAACACAAGAAAGATGTTTTCTTCACACATGAAACAGATGTCAGTATCTCCATGTACTGTATATCTATTCCTAGATCCACTGTATGATATATACAGTACTTTATAAAATAAGATGATGTCTAATTGATCTTCCTTCCCTTGTTTTCATTGAGAATTTTAAATCAAGACCAATTCTCTCTTCTCCAAGGCCGTCTCTCTAAGAAAGGTGGTGAAGAGCACAGAAATCACAATGAGGTAAATTAATTCATTTGACCAGCTTTAAATAAGCAAAACTATTCCATGCATAAACCTTTAAATATTTAAAGACAGACAAGTTAAATATGTCCAAGATTCTGAAAATTAGGAAGAACAAAGTTTAAAATACTTTTAAATATACTCACATTGTCTTTTAATTTCTATGGAACTTTATTAAGCTTGTTCTGGAAATCAACTATAATAAAATTTTAGCATGCATACAGGTTTTTACTCCAGTACAGGATCCAGTATTTTAAAGTTCATGATGCTTGTATCTCATAATTTTATTACAAATATAAAGAAACCTTTAATTTAACTCCAATTAATGTCTCCAGAAATCCAAAAATAGTAGGACATGTTAGTTGATAGTTATTTGTCTCAGTTTTGTCTCTATTGTCTCTATTTGTCTATATTTTATGAATTTTTACTGTAGTTTTTTAGCTATTGGACATCCATTCTGAGTGTTTTACATGCAAGATGATCGCTAAATATATTTGGAAAACGTATTTGCATCAGTATTTTGATATGTTGAGCTGCAGCAAAGATCACATTATTGTAACTGATATTGTAACCATCATTTTCATTTTCAACAGCTGGAAAACAAAAAAACTGTTGGTCAGTTAGTCACATAGGATAGCTGCTATTTAAAGTGAGCTATACAGTACATAGCTAAAAAGGTAAAAGAAATACTTAATGGCAGGGTATAGTTAATGTGATGTAGGATAACTTTGAAGTACCAGCACAAAGTCTACATGATAATTATAATTACAGTGCCTTGCGAAAGTATTCGGCCCCCTTGAACTTTTCAACCTTTTGCCACATTTCAGGCTTCAAACATAAAGATATACATTTTTTATTTTATGTGAAGAATCACCAACAAGTGGGACACAATTGTGAAGTGGAACGAAATCTATTGGATTTTTGAAACTTTTTTAA
Organism: Lepisosteus oculatus; assembly: GCF_040954835.1. Taxonomy (NCBI): domain Eukaryota; kingdom Metazoa; phylum Chordata; class Actinopteri; order Semionotiformes; family Lepisosteidae; genus Lepisosteus; species Lepisosteus oculatus. Next base: position 29,110,914 of record NC_090708.1, read on the forward strand.
CTAATAAAAAAATGAAAAGTGGGGCGTGCAAAATTATTCGGCCCCTTTACTTTCAGTGCAGCAAACTCACTCCAGAAGTTCAGCGAGGATCTCTGAATGATCCAATGTTGTCCTAAATGACTGATGGTGATAAATAGAATCCACCTGTGTGTAATCAAGTCTCTGTATAAATGCACCTGCTCTGTGATAGTCTCAAGGTTCTGTTGAAAGCGCAGAGAGCATCATGAAGACCAAGGAACACACCAGGCAGGTCCGTAATACTGTTGTGGAGAAGTTTAAAGCCGGATTTGGATACAAAAAGATTTCCCAAGCTTCAAACATCCCAAGGAGCACTGTGCAAGCGATCATCTTGAAATGGAAGGAGTATCAGACCACTGCAAATCTACCAAGACCTGGCTGTCCCTCTAAACTTTCAGCTCAGACAAGGAGAAGACTGATCAGAGATGCAGCCAAGAGGCCCATGATCACTCTGGATGAACTGCAGAGAACTACAGCTGAGGTGGGAGAGTCTGTCCATAGGACAACAATCAGTCTTGCACTGCACAAATCTGGCCTTTATGGAAGAGTGGCAAGAAGAAAGCCATTTCTCAAAGATATCCATAAAAAGTCTCGTCTAAAGTTTGCCACAAGCCACCTGGGAGACACCCCAAACATGTGGAAGAAGGTGCTCTGGTCAGATGAAACCAAAATCGAACTTTTTGGCCACAATGCAAAACGATATGTTTGGCATAAAAGCAACACAGCTCATCGCCCTCAACACACCATCCCCACTGTCAAACATGGTGGTGGCAGCATCATGGTTTGGGCCTGCTTTTCTTCAGCAGGGACAGGGAAGATGGTTAAAATTGAGGGGAAGATGGATGCAGCCAAATACAGGACCATTCTGGATGAAAACCTGTTGGAGTCTGCAAAAGACCTGAAACTGGGACCGAGATTTATCTTCCAACAAGACAATGATCCCAAACATACAGCAAAATCTACAAAGGAATGGTTCACAAATAAACGTATCCAGGTGTTTGAATGGCCAAGTCAAAGTCCAGACCTGAATCCAATCGAGAATCTGTGGAAAGAGCTGAAAACTGCTGTTCACAAACGCTCTCCATCCAACCTCGCTGAGCTCGAGCTGTTTTGCAAGGAAGAATGGGCAAGAATTTCAGTCTCTCGATGTGCAAAACTGATAGAGACATACCCCAAGCGACTTGCAGCTGTAATCGCAGCAAAAGGTGGCTCTACAAAGTATTAACGCAAGGGGGCCGAATAATTTTGCACGCCCCACTTTTCATTTTTTTATTAGTTAAAAAAGTTTCAAAAATCCAATAGATTTCGTTCCACTTCACAATTGTGTCCCACTTGTTGGTGATTCTTCACATAAAATAAAAAATTTATATCTTTATGTTTGAAGCCTGAAATGTGGCAAAAGGTTGAAAAGTTCAAGGGGGCCGAATACTTTCGCAAGGCACTGTATATAATATAATTTTTAACTGTAGACCTAAAATATTATTTTGCATTAGAAACAGAGAATGTGGTTTACAGACTTAAACAGTTACTCAATCTGGGACAGATATATTGATCAAGTAATTTTATTTTCCATTTAATCAATATCAGGAAGTATCAACAGCGACCTATACTGCATTGGAAATTCTTCCCTCCAAGAACAGAGATGGGAGGAAGAGGAAGGATCAGGTGGAAGGCGTGGTTTACAGTGATTTGACTTTTCAACGCAAGAGGTGATCACCATTTTACACAAAGAGGAGCTACACTAATGTCACTTTATAAATGCTGAAATTATTTGTATCATCTATGTTTTTTTTCTGAATGAGATCTGAATGAGCTCTGAAGTATTAAATCTGTCTGTTATTGCATAATCACTGCAGTATGTTTTTCTTTCAATAATTCACTGTATGGGTGTCATGGAATTTTTCGAAGAAGAGCAAGGAGAGGTATTCTCGTTTACTCAGTAAGGTCTTTATTCATATTGCAATATGGAAAAAAGCCATCACCCATCTGTGCAGAGAAGTGAAAGCTGATTCAAAAGCAAGCAGGGAGATCCCTTGTTTTATATCTTTTTTTAAGCTGATGCAACACTCCAAGGACAGGCAAAGCAGTAATTTTCCATTCCTTATAGGTTTCTGCTTTAAGCAAAGAAGAGCAGTTATTCAAATAGTTTCTCATACTCCCTTCTTCAAGCAGTAGAGATAAACATTATTAAAAATTCCTGTGCCCTTGACGAGTTGGCTGCTATCACACTTTGTTCTAAGTATCCAGCTGCTTCTGCAGCACAGCTCTGTCCGTAAACAACATTTTTAGGATAAAACACCTTTTTTCAGTAACTTTCCATTACATTCCCTCCTTTTTATCCTTAAATAAGTTCACACCACAGAGTCCTCATAGGGGTCATCTGGTGGGTCCCAGAGCTCCTCGGAGTCTGTTCTGAGCAGTGCATAGCGATGCATAAACATTTTCATTACCATAGATCGAAGCATAGTAATAATACAAGTCATTCAACAGCACAACAGCAAAAACACAGTTTCAAGAAAAACAGTCCCCATGACCCAAATAATGATTTTAACCATGAAAAGAAAATGGGTGTATCTTTGATGCCTCTCTCCTTATTCACACATTATTTCTTACAGCACAGGTAAATCCATGTGGGCTGGAGCATAGCATAATCTTAGGGTTCTTTTTTACAAAATAGGTCAACAACTGGGTAATAACTCTTAGAAAAATCTACACATTGTTCCCCTGCCTCAGCTGGGCCGTTTTGCAGAACAATTCTAGCTGAAGTTGTAAAATTTCTCTTTGTTCCGTTCCTGCAAAACATCTTATTATGAACAAACCACAATAATCATTTGCATCTAGGAGAATCACTCCCAAGGGTAACCCCCCTTTAGCAGGTTGGGGCCATGCTGTGCGAACACAACACGAACTCTGATTCTCTCTGCTCGCATACAAATGTGACAGAGCTAAAATGTATGTATTGCCATTCACTCCCTTATCATGGGTGCACTCATCAATTCTCATTTTCAGTGATCTTTTCAGTCTGTACTTAATTCGTGTCCTGCCATCATTTTCTTCTAGGCCTCTACTCCGGGCCTACGATGTTCCCAGTGGCACGGGACTGGTTCAGGGCCTCCTGATCTGGCAAGTGATGGTTCACAAATCAGGGAACAGTTTAGGGTGCTGTTATTTGCAGTTTCATCTACCCCTAAGCATCACATCGAGATACCACATAAGTGGCTACTGCTTCAAACCAGGTCCTCACCCAATTTTGGGTAACCGGCACACCATTTGACACACACCCGGGTGTCCGACAGAATGCATTTGTCGAGCTACAAAGGGCATAGGCTGTGTGGACGCCCTGCATGTGAGGGCATGCAGGGCGTCCAGTGTGCTAGCAACCCCACACCCTATCATTATGCAGCCCCACATTCTTTTCTAACCATGTCCATTTCTCTGCTTTAGAGGCCTCAGCCTGAATGTCCTGTAGCTGTCCCTTTTCACCAACAGAGGTTTCACAGAGGTCTCAGACTCCTGCTCTACCAGGACTGCTCACCTGACAGCTGCATCTGCAAAGTTGTTCCCTCGAGTTACTGGAAACATTTCTTTATTATTTGACTTACACTTTACCACAGCTACTCCAGTCAGTAGCTGCAAAGCTTCTAATAGTTTAGAGACAAACCCAGCATTCTTAACTGGAGTCCCTGCCGTGTTGAGGAAACCCAATTCCTCCACAGCCATCCGAAATTGTGGCATACACCAAATGTGTATATAGTCTATATAAATCGCTACACTTTTCCATTTAGCATATTTACAAGTTTCAATTAAATCTTTTCATTCGGTCTGCTGGTTCTACACCAGATTATTCACAGCCAGGCAGGTAGCCTGCACAACACATAAACATGGCCCCTTGGTCACCGCATTGAGGGGTCCTGAATAATAACCCACCAGAAGATGCCTTCATGTACCCCCATGCTCCTGCGCCAGCACAGCAGCTCACAACCCATTTCTTTCACTCACATACAGATTACATACAGATGATCTGTCTGAGAAGGAATTCACCCTGGCTTTATTATGTAGTTGGTTTTATACCCTTTTTTCCTTCCAAAGATCTAATACTTGGAGTAGCCTGGCCTTATGGATTCCCTCATTAGGTAAAACAATCACAATATCACATAGCTCATACAGTAATTCCTTATAAATGCTGCAGGGCATCCTAGCCCAATAGGTCAGGGGTGTCCCCCACCCACATCAGTAGTCGAAACTGTACAGTACATCTTTTCCCAAGCATACTGTGACAGCTTGTATCTGCTTTAAACACAACACTTGCCCCCCTACTCCTGTAGCTTCCTGTTACCCATTAGAAAACTATATATCACATCTTTATGCTGTTTTAGTCAAAAAACAGGACAACTGTGCTCCTGTGTGCCCCAGTTACTGCACACTGTAAGATTATTTCAGTTTTATTTAAATCCTAAAATAAATCTAGGAAGGCTACAAAGGGGCTTACTAGATTAAATCGATTATTTCACGTTACAGCTTCTGACATATTCTTTAAATGTGAAATCAAGCCTCTTTCTTACAATTTCCAAAAAAAGGAAGATTTATCCCAGTCCTCATTATTTTCTTGAAGGGGTCTTATATCTTGGTATAATATTAAAGTCGCACAATAAATGCAACAAATTGGCGGCTCCTTTTTCTCCTCCTTGGGGGTCTTTTTACCTCCCATTTGCAGCGCTCGCACTTCTGCATGCATGTTTCGCGATTTATTAAATCAAATCTGACACCGCTCTCCATAATATCAGGAAAGCATAGTTGTACATTCTTGGCAACATCAGGTTTTAACCCACTCAAGTACATTTATTTTATTACTGTGTAACTATCTTCATTCACTTCCTTTTCATCAGCTTACCCAGAGTATACTATCCATAAAGCTATAAACCTTTCTGTAAAATCTGACACATCCTCACTTCCTTCTGCTGACATGCTGTTACTTTTCTCCAATCAGTTTTTGGAGGTGTAGCGGCAATGCTTGTTAATAAGACAGAATTAAGTGCTGCGGTGCTTTCCCAAATGAGGCCTCATCTCTCCCTTCATCTCTGTGGTGCAGCCACAGAGAAGCTTTTCATGCAGGCTGATTTAAAGATGTTTTCTTTTGATAAGGGACAGCTCCCAAATGGGGATGCACTTAGCTAAGCCTGGCTTTCATGATCAATGGTCATCCATTGGCGCCTATCTATCTAGGGAGTGCCAGATGGACATCTGGACTGCATTCCAAAGTGTCAGGAGTAAGTGACTCATATCTCACCTTGATCAACCAATCAGGGACTGGTAGGGCCGAGTAACCCACGTGGGACTCTGATGGCCATGGAACTTTCAGCCAATGAATGAGCTGAAGTTCCTCCAGGTAAAAACAGGCAACACAGAGGGCCTGAGAGTATTTTGTGGACTTTTCTAAAGGGAATTCAAAGGAGAATTCCATCGTCGGATTATGAACGAATAAAAGCATCTTATTAAAAACGCGTTTGCTTTTGTCTGGGTATTTACTTTGTAATCTGTGGTTTACATCTAATGTATTGTTTTGAGATGCCACTTTTAAAGGTGATATGTAAATTAAAGTTTTTTATTATTGTTATAGAGAAACATGATCAGATTTTCCCTGGTTCAGAAAAAAGATGATTTTTATTGACAAAAGCAAACGCGTTTTTAATAAGATGCTTTTATTCGTTCATAATCCGACGATCTCAGGAAGACTAATGGGGGTCTGGCTTTTTTTCTGGAAAACCATAACTCTGGTCTTGTCCATATTGACTGTCAGCGCCCAGGTCTGACAGTGCTGCTCCAGCCTCTGTTCTGTGGGCGACAGCAGGACCAGTTCGTCTGCAAAGAGCAGGAACTCGCTTTCTGTAATTAATGCAGATCAGTAAATCAAGGGACAAAACAGTTATTGCGCCCGGATCCTCAATGGGCTTCGACGTGCTAATGCGTTGGTTTAACAGTCCGGGTGTGGCAATGTTTTTTATTATTGTTATAGAGAAACATGATCAGATTTTCCCCTGTTCAGAAAAAAAGATCTGAAGTACTGTACTGTATACTAGTTAGTCACTCTTCTCATCCCCTCTTTCCTAAATGGCTTTTGAATCTTCACATGAAGACAGAGGTGAAACAGCCCTACACAGCCCTGTCGCAGTACACAAATATAATTATATCTTATTAATTTCTTGAGATACGCGATTCTTTTAATACAGTCTTTGCTGTGCTCTAGAGAATCCTTGTGATATTTCGAGCTCTGGTTGCATGATAAGTGTCGCAGTTTAAATCATTTTCGTAGTTCGAAATTACGGAACGCTCTGTTAAAAGCAAGTTTTTATGTCCGTTGCAGTTCTTTTGCAACATGAATATAATTATATCGTTATTAATTTCTTGAGATACGCGATTTCATACTATATTCCCTTTTAATCAAATTCTAAAAGTATGCTTGTTGACTCCGGTATCACGTTAGTTAAAGACTTCGATGCTTAAAATGTTTGGGGAGAAATGGAATACTGGTGTGTAAGTTTTCTTTAAAGTACCGAGACCAGCCATATACTGTATGTTTAAGTTCCAAAATTAATATCATTTATGGCCTTCACACGCGTTATAGTATGCTCCTATTCTTTTTATGCTCAGGCACTAAGATTTCCCTTCAGTGGTAAAATTCCATATAGATATTCAATACTTAAACAGGCACAGTTAAGACATTAAATATACATATACATACTGTATACAGTACAGTTTGCATATGGTAATATGTTTATGTTCCTAAATCAATCTCTTTTATGAGCATGTGAAAGGCATGGTGAATCGATTCTCAAAAATTACTGTACTTTAGATGATTGGAAACAAATGCGTGATTGTGAAATGCTGTGCTGTTACTTTTACAAAGACGGTCAATGAAAAAAAGAATGTTGACCAGGGCAATACTTTGAGTTTACACTTACAGCTTGTCCAAGGTCATTCATTATTAATACTATTAGTAATATCTTCGTTAAAGACTTGAGAGGTTGAGCTTTATTAGCTCCACCTTGCAGAAATTCCGGATACTATTATTTTGCTTGTCGTATTATAGGAGAATTTACGGTAACTAGCGGTATTTACCGGTAACTTGCGGTAGACTGCGTACAGCGTACCGGAAAATAATGCGGTATCGCCCGCGCATTTTGAATGGCTGCATCTGTATGTATTAATAAATGTATCCTAGTGTATTAGTACCTGTGTGTGTGCGTTGTTTGAGTTATATTGCATAGTTGGATTCTAAGGCCATCAAAAGAATCATTTTGTGATTTACTGCTACAATTAATAATTGTAATAAATGTACTCCATTTTCATCAACAGAGGATACCCCAGCAGTGTGATTGACAGGGCCCTTGCCCGAGCCAAAAACACCCCCCTGACTATCAACCCGATCAGGAACTCCCGCCTTAACAACTGCATTCCTTTGGTGCTTCCTTACAACCCTAACACACTTCCTATCCCCAGGACCATTAACCACAACTTTTCCATCCTACAGGATGATCCGTCCATTAGGGCCCTCTTTTCTGATCGCCCTATCATCTCATATTGCCGACCACCTAATCTGCGTAACCTCCTTGTTCACAGCTCCCTTGACCGCCCTCAACAACCATCCACACCAGGCACTTTCCCTTGCAACAGAGCTCGCTGTATCACCTGGAAGTACACATCCACCACCAGACTCATTCAAGGCCCCTCAGGACAATTCTGGATCACCCAGACAGCATTTTGTACCTCCAGCAACCTTATTTACTGTATTTCTTGCAGTAAATGCCCAGCCATCTACATTGGAGAAACAGGAAGGAGACTCGGAGACCGCTTCAGAGAACACGTCAGGGCTGTGAAGATTAAAGATCTCTCCAAGCCCATTGTTTCTCATTTCACCACTGACAGCCACGACCACTCTAATCTCTCTGTCTGTGTTCTCAAAGATGGTTTTCCGAACTCATACATCAGAAAGACCATTGAAACCAAAATTATTCTGCAGCTAGGATCACACATTCTCCCTTCTCTTAATGACAGACTACTATTCCACTAAATTTTCTTCATTCATTGGAAGTTTCATTTCACACCTCTCTGCACCCATTCTGACTTCACACCTCTTGATTGGCCTCTCTTTCTGTCCCCTGCCCCCACCTCTCACTCCTCCTCCCTCCCAACCTTTGTTCTCCCGCTACTTTACCTTTGCCTACTGCCCTGTCTCTCTCACACCTGAAGAAGGCTCCACGGCCGAAACGTTGTGTTCTCTTTCTTCTTTTTTTTTCAGCATGGAATAAACCTATTACTTGTTCCCATATATAAATCATGTGCAAGTTCCCTTACACCTTTTACCTTAGCTTCACAGCTCATGAACATAAAAACATTTTCTTCTGCTGGGACTCTAACCCAGATTAAAATCTTTTATTTTCCTTCTTTGCCGGGACTCTAACCCGGGCTTAGTGGGACTCTAACCCACCTACTCCTGCTTCTCTGCAGTTATCATACATGTACTTGGCTGGGCCACTCAGCCCAGCTTTGCCTTTAGAGCTCTCATTACCCATTGTTGACAATGCCTTACTGTTTCTAGAACACTATCACATTAACTACTCCGCAGAGCAAAAACCACACATCCCATCCTCGTCGCCAAAGATTGTCGTGGAATTTTATCGAAGAAGAGCAAGGAGAGGTATTCTCATTCACTCAGTAAGGTCTTTATCCATATTGCAATATGGGAAAAAGCCATCACCCGTCTGTGCAGAGAAGTGAAAGCTGATTCAAAAGCAAGCAGGGAGAGCCCTTGTTTTATATCTTTTTTAAGCTGATGCAACACTTCAAGGACAGGCAAAGCAGTAATTTTCCATTCCTTATAGGTTTCTGCTTTAAGCAAAGAAGAGCAGTTATTAAAATATTTCTCATACACCCTTCTTTAAGCAGCAGAGATAAACATTATTAAAACATCCCGTGCCCTTGACGAGTTGGGTGCTATCACACTTTGTTCTAAGTATCCAGCTGCTTCTGCAGCACAGCTCTGTCAGTAAACAACATTTTTAGGATAAAACACCTTTTCTCAGTAACTTTCCATTACATGGGTAAATGAATGAATGACTGGTGTATGTGTGTCCTGCGATAGATTGCAATAGACTGGCAGCCTGTGCAGGGTATAGTCCCACCTTGTGCCCTGTGCTTGCTAGGTTTGGCTGAAGCACAACATCATTACTCATCACTTGATATAAAATAATGGATCTGTAAATAGTTAATATATTTGGATGCAATGATTTGTTAAATCACAAATATATATATTTCAGTATCAATGCAAAATCCCAGTCAAGATAGAACAAAGGTTTGATTTTCAGTTTGCAGAGCAATGCAGTAGTGGGTTTGTTAAAAAAAAGATACTTAGAAGGAGCAGAAGTAATTTAGATTAGGGTTTGACTTTCTCCTGAATTTACATTGTGAATATATTTGAAGGTTTAATTAAAATCTCAAATGTATTCACAACCGATGAATGCATTTGCCTGTATTTTCTTTCCTGGTTGAAATAACGTAAACTAAATTAATTTATAAAAAAAATAAAGCTTACCTTTAGTTTGCACAGGGTATTATATTATTACATTATATCATTTACTATCATTTTTTGGAATAGAGCTGATATGGAATGTATATAATTATCACAAGAGCTCAACAGTTTTTTTTTGTTCTGTTCATAAGAATAATGTTTAATAAATTGTGTGGTGATGCAGATGTTTCCCAGTGTTAGAGTCAATGAGCAGAAGTGTTGTCTAGAAGCGTGTGTCTGATTTTTTTTACAATTGCAATTGTTGTAGACTTCTCAATAATAATAAACTGTGAATTGGTATTAGACATAATTAACAGGCATGTTAATGCAGTTTAATGCAAAGAATAAATTATACATATGTTGGAACTGGAGCCTATCCTGGCTGGCAATGGTCACAGGGCAGTGGGACACACTGGGTGGCATTCCATTCCATCGCAGTGCACACAAACACAAGCACAGAGACACACATTCACACCAGGGCCATGCTTACACCCGAAGAAGACTCCACAGCAGAAACGTTGTATTTTCTTTCTTCTCTTTTCAGCATGGAATAACCTATAACATGTAAACATGCGGACTTGTTCTCAACAGTTGAGATGTTAATGATGTGGGTCTTGGTTGCAGAACATAAACCATATATTGTTGCTGGGTTTCAGTATGCTTGTGCTCCCAAGGATATTATAAGATTCATACATGACAGAAACCTCAGGGATTTGTGCTGTTGTTTTTGGTGAAACATAAAAGGCCATAACAATAGTCAAGAGGGTTAAAAACAAGAGTATTAAGTGCCAATTATTTTTTTCAGTATTTGGAGTAAAACAAAAATATGAATATATTTGGAAGATACAGTAAAAACAAATTAATTTTAAGATCATATGTAATGTTCAGTTTGAAATTAAGAAACCTTTAAAGAATGGCATGGGTGTTCACATTTAAGAACAATTCATGCTATCAGTGTATGCTCTCATGATTTCAGTTGTTAAATAATAATCTCAGCCTCTACAGTATATTGACCTTTGAAACATTATCACTCCTCATGACCCAGTTCCCTGAACTGCCCACTTCTACAAGATGTTTATTATGTTCCCATTTCAGACTTTTCTGTTTATTGAACCTTTCATGTTGTACAAAAGCAACTGGCATCAAACACAAGCTGTACTGCTTAGGGAGTTAGCACACTTCTGTTCTTCTTGTTATCTTTGGCTGTCATAAACTAAACTGCTTTTTCCTAGTGAGTACTGATGTATTTACAGTACCTTATTTAAAAAAAAAGTATTTTTTAAATTTAATGGATTGTAAATGGGTGAAATATTTTAAAAATATAACACCAAAAATAAACTTTAAAGAGTCTAATGTGCAAATGTTTTGGAAAGAGGAAAACATTTTTGTGTTTACTTTTCTGTGTTAAGAAAAAGCAGAAAAAAAGCATTTCCCACATATACAATATCAAAGGAAATGAATCACTGAAGAAGACATTTGGTATATTAGGTGTAGTGTGCTCTCTGAAGGCACCAGTTCTGTAGGGTTTGGGCATTTACTGGGACAATTATTAATTGTAGCAGTAAATCACAAAATGATTCTTTTGATGGCCTTAGAATCCAACCATGCGATATAACTCAAACAACGCACACACACAGGTACTAATACACGATGATACATTTATTTATACATAAAATATGCATGTAAACCTAACAGATCTTATCGAGAGGGTTATCAGAATACAAAAGGTATATATTCAGTCAGTTACAAAATGTTACATATATCAAGAGGACATATGTTCAGTATATCATTCATTTAGACCGTTTCGTAAATGAACTTGGTTATAACTTCTACATAAGATACTCAAAACAAGTACATAACTCTTAGGAATTAAATTGATATCAACTGGTTGGGATAAGAATTGAATTCTCGAACAGTAATGCAGTGAAGTTGAATACTCATCCAATCTTTGGAGATTCAGATCTCCTGCGGGCTCTTTGGCTCCGTGTCAGGCTGTGCTGTGCGGCTTGCGACGGTGATCTGCTGATGCTCACTGACCGGCTTGTTAGTGTTGGCTTTAACTAGCAAAGTTTGTGCACAGGAGAAAAGATGACTGTGGGTCCCAGCAGGTCAGGAAGAGGACCGGTTCATTCCTGATGAAGCGCTAGTTCTGAATAGTGATTCAGCTGTCCACAGTTCCGACCTATTCATGAGGCTTGCTGCTGGTGCTAACCTCGGGTGGATCCTATGGTTATTCTCTGGCAACCTCCACTCTCGACTCTTAGAACAAAGGAAAGTTCTGGCACTCGGACACACTGGCCATTCCGTGGTTGTCCGGGCTGAGTCTCAGGATGGTCAGGAGGTGCTCTAAGAGAATGTCCTGCCCTTAGGAGCCTTCTGCTCCTGGGCCGTCCTGCCCTGGAATTCTCCTTTGAGATTCTCCCTTTCAGAAAAGTCCACTACAGGCTCTCTGTGTTGCCTGTTTTTACCTGGAAGAACTTCAGCTCGTTGATTGGCTGAAAGTTTCCTGGGCATCAGAGCCCCACGTGGGTTACTCGGCCCTACCTGTCCCTGATTGGTTGATCAAGGTGAGATATGAGTCACTTACTCCTGACACTTAGGAATGCAGTCCAGATGTCCATCTGGCACTCCCTCGATAGATAGGCACCAATGGATGACCATTGATCATGATAGCCAGGCTTAGCTAAGTGCATCCCCCTTTGGGAGCTGTCCCTTATCAAAAGAAAACATCTTTAAATCAGCCTGCATGAATAGTTTCTCTGTGGCTGCACCACAGAGATGAACAGAGAGATGGGGCCTCATTTGGGAAAGCACCGCAACACTTAATTCTGTCTTATTAACAAGCATTGCCGCTACATAGGTAAACCATTCATTCTTACCTGCTGCCTGACTCTCTCCTGATCTGTGTTCCAGGTGTCCCAGGTACTGCAGTCTGGGCATTCACTCGTGGTGCCACCTAGAGACTTGGTTACATTTGACTGCTACATAGCCCATGACAATTGGTGTACATTTAGTTGAAGAAAGATATTGGAATGGCTCCTCCTTATTTTCTTGTGCTCAGGATTTACTTAAGAACATTTTACTGCAGAGAGAAACAAAGACCGATTCAGGTAGAAAATTTAGGATATGGGGATGTCTGGTTTGGACACTTATTTGTTTATTGAAGAAGATTTATGTGGATGAATGGTACCTGGAGGTAAAAGTGAAAAGTATGAGAAAACAATAATGTATTGCAAACATTCCAAAACTTTTTTAAAGAAACAGACAATATTTTTTATTTAAATACTTTTATTTATTATTATTTAATAAGTTGTTTTGATTGGATATGTTGGAAGGGTAAGCCATGGAATGACAAGGAGAGCAATAAAGACCCTATGCATAGAGAAAAAGGGGCAACACAGGGGTTAGCCCAGGCTCAGGGGGTCAGATGATGTCAGAAAGAAACTTATGCCCGTTATATATAAAGGCGTGACCTTGTGCTAGCTGGGTTTCAGGACATTCATACCCTCAGTGCTGAGCAAGAGGCAGAGCAGACACAGGAAGTAAATAGGCTACACAACAAGACACACCGAAAAGACATAAATAATCAGATGGTACTAGGAACAGGATAGAAGTAGAGCGCCCTCTAGGTGTACTGGGCATGACTCCCCCCAATTTATCATTTGTAAAAAAGCCTTTTCTTTGCCCCAGGTTCATACAGTGTGTGTGTGTGTGTTTTCATACAGAGGAATTCTAAGTCTGAAACTCTAAAAAACTCTCTTCCATTCAGAACTATAACTATTAAAATAATTAAAAAGCAGTTGATTTCTCAAGTGTTGATTTATCTGTTACTGGTGCTATTAATGTATGTGATCAAAGTTGGTACATGAGCTTTGATCACTAGATCAGAGCTTATTCTAGCATTTGCAGCATTTAAGTGAACAAAGAGTAAAAAACCTAAATCCGATGTTGTTGTTCATGTTCTTGTTGTCTCAAAGATGAAAGGAGCAGAATGACTTACCACTCCTTTCATATCACAAGATGATCATTTCCTTGAGCCACCCAATCATATACACAGGTTACAGCCCAGTGACCTATGTAAAGCAACCTCAAAATTGCAATTCTTGAAATATCTCAGGAGAAACATAGCTTTTTATAAAAGGGTGAAATTCTACAATGGCCACACTCTACATTCTTTTCTTTTCAGGGCATGAGTATAAGTAATTTGTGACGTAAAGAATACAAAACATAAATGATATTATAAAGCATTGCATAAGCCATCTATGAATTGGCTCCATTACTCTGCTCTCCTCCCCACTTATAGCTGATGTGTGGTGAGCGTTCTGGCGCACTATGGCTGCCCTTGCATCATCCAGGTGGATGGTGCACATTGGTAGTGGTGGAGGGGAGTCTCCATTACCTGTAAAGCACTTTGAGTGGAGTATACAGAAAAGCGCTATATAAGTGTAAGCAATTATAATTATTATACGTTTTCACTTCTAAGGTTGTAATTTGTGTTTGAGTTTAATACATTTTAAAAGTCTGCACTTTAGTTCTAGTGTACATTGAAGAAAAATTGCCTCTAGAAATAAAATGATTACTTTTCAATTAGATTGTGGATGAATTTATTTTAATTATTATCCTGTTATGTCTCCTACTAACTAGTTTGTGGTTTGTAAAGTCGCCTGTCCTACAGATGTCATTTCTTAGCCATGTCTGTAAGTGACGGTGCAGCCTGGGCTCTCTGTCAGTCTGGAGTGCCACATTGTCGAGAGCCTCTCACTGAAATTAGTTTGGCTGAAGCAAGACTTTGGGCAGAAGCCCATATACATGGTGACATGAGCTAGATATTCCACTGAGACCATGTTCCATGGTGAATTCCTTCATTCTCTCAATCCCCGTTTCAAAGTGGAGGAAACACCTATGGATTTCAACCTCAAAATTTCAAATATTCAGTCAACGGGTGTGGCTGCATATTACTGTAGAGCCTTCTGGTATGGACTGCTGATTTTTGGAAATGGGACTCTGCTGCTACTGAAAAGTAAACGTAAAAATACAAAACAAGCTTCAATTTCCAAATCCAGAGATTTAGAATTAAAAAGAAAAATTAATAGGGTCATATTCACTAAGTTATAAACCTTTTAGCAGTAATTCAACAAACTGAATACATATATGATCTAATAAAATTAATTCCTTTATTTTAATGAAATATAAAAGATAGAATGAAAAAAGGTTTATACATTACACATCTTTTGCATGGAATAATAAATATGAATATGTTTGCATTTGCTTCATTAGAGTCCATTAACAGCTAAGAGCATTATCCTAACAATATCAATTGTCCAGTAAGCAGACATACTGTAGCTCTGTATTACCATGGAGACTTCATGTACACACAGGTAGCTTTTGAAAATGGAACTCTCCTGTTTCTGGACAGAAAATTATATTTTTGATTATTTTTAGATTTTTTGCCAGGACAGAACAAAGGGATTTCCTAACAAGAAACTGAAACAGATTTTGAAACAGAGCTTTATTATAGCCATGGTAAAGACTAATATTCTAAGTCTAATTAATAGTGAAATCTACTGAACTTAATATATTTTGTTCTTCAGTTAGTTTAAGGATGTAGATATAACATAAATCAAGATTATATAATGGTTTAAATAGTTATTTAAGCTTTTGAATACTGTGAAATAAAATGAAGATCCATGGTACACATAATGTGTCCTGTCAGATTTATATACATGGAAACATTATTTTATATATTTATATGTTAGTTATTAATAAGTACTTTTTAAATAAGGATCAAAGTCAATCACCAGGAGTGTTGTGCAGCAGCGTCCGTTTGTCTCAGTCCAGACAGGAGATGATGTGACTCTGCAGTGTATAATACACACTGAGAACTGTGCAGGAGAGCACAATGTTTATTGGTTCAGACATGGCTCAGGAGAATCCCTACTAGGAATAATTTACACCCATGGAAACCAGAGTGCTCAATGTGAGAGGAGCTCTGTGGCTGGGTTTTCTACACAGAGCTGTGTCTATAACCTCCCCAAGAGAAACTTCAGCCTCTCTGATGCTGGGACTTACTACTGTGCTGTGGCCACATGTGGGGAGATCCTGTTTGGAAATGGGACACTGCTGGAGATAACAGATAGCAATACTTTATTAAGGATTTTGACTCCATTAAATTAAGTTGTAAGTGTTAAGCTGGATTTTATAATATGGCTGCCTTAAAGAAACTTGAGCTATAAGTTATGGAAATAAGTAATTGTTTCAGTACATATTTTCTTGTCATTTAAAAAAAAAATTAAAAGCTGGTGTAAAAATAAAATAGAAAGTTACTTGTTATTTTCTGAAAAGATTTCTTAATACAATTAATATACTGTAAGTTAGATTTTACTCCAAAAAATTATATTTTGGGTTGAGCTGCCTAATACAAAAATACTATAACCACACTCATAAAATATGGCATTGTCACATAGATGTGCATCACTAGAAATTAAGAAGTATATTAAGTATAAAGAAATAGTTTGAAATTAAACTTTAGCAACCTTAAAAGCTAGGGCAATAATAATTATGTAAATTGTGGAATTCCAATGGTTCCAAATTTGTTGTTCTTAAGCAGGGATATGACATGCAGATATCTAATTAATATAATGTTTTAATGACTTATATGATCAATTAGCAGAATTCCTATCCAGAGCCAGCCTTCCTTCACTGGTGCTGGTGATGTCAGTCCTGCGTTCAGCGTTAGGTTTTCTCCTAGCAGCTCTCGCCTGCACAATGCCCTCCAGACAGCTTGAACTTGAACTTGAACTTGAACTTTATTGCCATATGTAACCGGTATTGGTACAATGGAATTCTTACTTACAGAAAGTCTCTCGATTGTAAAACAAGTGTAAAAACAAAACAAAGTGCAAACAGTGCATCAAGACAATGTGCAAACAATAGACAATGTGCAAGTAAACATGCAGGCAGTTTGAATGTAAACAATACAGACATGTAAACAATGACTGGAGACGTACAATAAATAAATTACAATGAGGTAGATGGTGATGGTGTGGGTGTGGTCCGAGGGGGATGGCTAAATGTGTTCGCCAGTCTCACTGCTTGTGGATAGAAGCTATTGAAGAATCTAGTGGTAAGTGTCCGTATGCTCTTATATCTCTTGCCTGAGGGCAGTGGGGTGAAGAGCTCATGCCCGGGGTGGTGACTGTCCTCTGTGATGGCCAGAATTCTACCACGGCAGCGGTCCTCGTAGAGCTGTTTAATCTCGGTGAGACCGCAGCCAATGATCTTCTGGGCCATATTGACCATTCTCTGCAGTGCCTTTCTTTCTCGCGAAGAGGTGTTGCCATACCACACGGTGATCCCGTTGGTGAGGACGCTCTCGATAGTGCAGCGGTAGAAGTTCACCAACACATGTATTGGCATCCCCCATCGTTTGAGGCACCTTAAGAAATAAAGGCGCTGCTGAGCCTTCTTCATGATAGAGTCAGTGTTCACAGTCCAGGTTAGATCTTTAGAGATGTGAATTCCCAAAAACCTAAAGCTGGTGACTGTTTCCACTTCCGTTCCATCAATACTGAGTGGGCTGTGAGTGTGTGGCCTGTGTCTCCGAAAGTCCACTATTAGCTCTTTCGTTTTCTTTATGTTCAAGTCCAGGTTATTGCTATGACACCACCTAATCAGCTGTACAACTTCATCCCTGTAAGTGGACTCGTCATCATCACTGATCAGTCCTATTATAGTGGTGTCATCGGCAAACTTGATGATGCGGTTATTGCTGTGTCTTGCTGTGCAGTCGTGAGTAAATAGGGAGTACAACCTTGGACTCAGACAGCAGCCTTGTGGGGTTCCAGTGCTCAGGGTGAGTGGTGTTGATGTTTTATTGCCTATCCGCACCAGTTATGTGACAAGTGTTTAATCTTGAGCTCACTACGTCTACAGGAATTAAGACATTTACACATCCAGTAACTGGAAATGTGCTTTTTCTAGCTTCTCTTCCTAAACATATTGTAGACTGAGGTGAAGTTTCAATTGGGCACATTTATGTTTATTTGAAACATTAGAAGATAAGAAGGTCAGAATATCTACCTGTTGTTTTGTAGCCAACACTCACTAATTGAGCTAAATCTGTAGCTAAGTCTCACTAATTTGATTGCTAATAGTTAAAAGATCTTGTCAAGCTGTTTGTTGAGAGGTTGAAAGAAAAAAAGGTCTGGGCCTCAACAACAAAGTTAGATTGCCCCGCAGGACACTATACAGTATGTAAAGATTTCCCCCCCTCCATATAATGTGAAAGACCACATGGTGATGTGTGTTTCACAAAACACTTGTAGCTGCAAGGCTTATTAAAGTACAGGAATTAAGGTTTCTGCTCCCTTGCCAGTTCCTCTCTCCTTTATCTCAGTGGTGCCTGATACAGAGAGGCCATTCCATTTGGTTCACAATTAAGGTGTTTTTCTTGCTGATAGAGTGTCCTGATAAGGAACAACTCCCAATTCCTGAGATTCTCCAGCAACCTTAACAAATGGAATCCCTGGCCCCTTAAAGTCTGAGATTCCAAGGGAGAGTCTGATTCAAAGTCTGTTTACAACTAAGGTCAGAGTGCATGGTTACTCATCATCAGCCAATCAGGAACTGGTAGGGCAGGTTAACCCCACGTGGGTCTCTGATGCCCACGAAACTTTCAACCAATGAACGACCTGCATTTCCTCCAGGTAAAAACAGGCAACACAGAGTGCCTGTAGAACAGTTCCCAAGAGCAGGATATTCTCGCAGTGCGCCTCCTGGACATTCAGCCTCAGGGCTCCTCATGAACATCCTTAGACTCAGCCCGGACCACCATGTAATGGCCAGTGTGTCTGAGTGCAGGACTTCCTTTGTTCTAAGAGTTGAGAACGGAGGTTGCCAGCGCGTAACCAAAGGATCCACCCGAGGTTAGAGCAAGCCTGATGAACAGGTCGGAACTGTGGACAGCTGAATCAGTATTGAGGACTAGCACTTCATCAGGAACGAACTGCTCTTCTTCCTGACCTGCTGGGACCCGCAGTCACTTTTCTCCTGTGCACAAACTTTGCTAGTTTCAGCCAACACTAACTAGCTGGTCTTCAAAGAGCATCAGCAGCGCATCGCAGGAATTTCTCTCCAGCCGCACCGAGCACTGCCTGCCACAGAGCCAGAGAGCACCGGTTGGACAGCAATATGCTTGCCACTGTTTCATTGTGCCTGCAGGAGATCTGAATCCCCAGAGATTGGATGAGTATTCAACATTCTGCATTACAGCTCTAGAATTCAATTGTTATCTCAACCAGTTGATATCAATTTAATTCCTTAGAGTGATGTACTTGCTTATCTAGTGTAGAAGTTGTAACCAAGTTCATTTACGAAACGGTCTAAATGAATTATATACAGAACGTATGTCCCTCTTGGTATTTGTAACTCTTCGTGACTGAATATATACCTGTTGTATTCTGCTAGCCCTCACGATAAGATCTGTTATGTTTACATGCACATTTTATGTATTAATAAATGTATTTTCTTGTATTGGTACCCGTGTGCGTGTGTTGTTTGAGTTATCCTGCAAGTTTGGATTTTAATAGCCATCAGAAGAATCATTTTGTGACTTACTGCAACAATTAATAATTGTCCCAGTAAATACACAAACCCCTACATTTGCTGGTGCCTCATGAGAGGATGCTACACAATGAAAAGGAATATTTAGACCTTAGGTTGTCATGTAGTATCTCAAAGATCAAGAGTTGTCCACAATGAATTAGTTTTCACTGCAATTTAAAGTAATTGAGTGAACAAACAAGGCTTAATAAAGATATTAAGCGTAGCTCATTTTGAGAGGTCAACTGTGTAGACTGGAGTTGCTCACTTTTCATGAAGCAGAACAAGAATTCTGGCACATCTCGCACTCGCCCTCGCAAACCCCATTAGAATCCCAAACCCACTGTTTCACGCTTTCATTCCTAACTGAACCCATCACATTCTCACAGGCACCAGATTCCACAGATTCTCACTCCTGAACCCATTATCCAACCACGTTCCTCTCCCTTCAGTATTTAAAGTTCCCTCACACACCAAACCCTACTAACTATTGTAAAGCCTCTTAGAGTTTTCTAGTGCACATTATTTTCTTGTTGGCTTTCTCGGTTTTTGGATTTGACTTTTCCCTTTTGATCTCGCATTTTGGAATATGATTTTGGATTGTTTGCCTCTGCATCCCGCAGAGCTCACAGCTACGCACAGGATCCTCGGAGAACTACCTGCCGGATCTCTGACAGATTCTATATAGATCTTCAATATTCCCAGCTTTTCTTCTGACTTCTATTCACATAAAATTCACATAAAATGTCTTTATAATTAACATCTTCTCATCAAAACATCACACATTCTGTGTATGGAAGAGAGATGATGATTTTAACCATTAATCTCTCATTTAAAATGTCATAACAGAAAGAACAAAGGATAATTGTATCTTTTTCTCTCCCCAGGGCTTGTTCAGGTGGCAACCGAGCAAAGTCTTTCCGAAAGCACAACTGCAGAATTCACTAGTGTAGGGAAAACCAGCTCAGGGACGCCAAATATGTAATCATAGTGGCTCTCTGAAGGCACCAGTTCTGTAGGGTTTGGGCATTTACTGAGACAATTATTAATTGTAGCAGTAACTCACAAAGTTGATTCTTTTGATGGCTTTAGAATCCAACCATGCAACATAACTCAAACAACGCACACACACAGATACTAATACACGAGGATACATTTATTAATACATAGAATATAAACCTAACAGATCTTATCGAGAGGGTTATCACAATACAAAAGGTATATTCGGTCAGTTACAAAGAGTTACATATATCAAGAGGACATACGTTCAGTATATCATTCATTAAGACCGTTTCATAAATGAACTTGGTTATAACTTCTACATTAGATACTCAAACAAGTACATAACTCTTAGGAATTAAATTGATATCAACTGGTTGGGATAACAATTGAATTCTCGAGCTGTAATGTATTGAAGTTGAATACTCATCCAATCTTTGGGGATTCAGATCTCCTGCGGGCACAAAGAAACAGTTGCAGGCTTGTTGCTGTCCAATCCACGCTCTCTGGCTCCGTGCCAGGCTGTGCTGTGCGGCTTGCGACGGTGCGCTGCTGATGCTCACTGTTGGCTTTAACTAGCAAAGTTTGTGCACAGGAGAAAAGATGACTGTGGGTCCCAGCAAGTCAGGAAGAGGACCGGTTCGTTCCTGATGAAGAGCTAGTTCTGAATAGTGATTCAGCTGTCCACAGTTCCGACCTGTTCACGAGGCCTGCTGCTGGTTACTCTCTGGCAACCTCCACTGTAGACTCTTAGAACAAAGGAAAGTTCTGGCACTCGGACATACTGGCCGTTCCGTGGTTGTCCGGGCTGAGTCTCAGGATGGTCAGGAGGCGCGCTGCGAGAATGTCCTGCCCTTGGGAGCCTTCTGCTCCTGGACCGTCCTGCCCTGGAATTCTCCTTTGAATTCCCTTTAGAACAGTCCACAGAATCCTCTCCAGAATCTTACTGAATCTTGTTGAATCTCCCTGAATCTGAATCTCAATCTGAATCTCTCAGGCGTCTGTGTTGCCTGTTTTTACCTGGAGGAACTTCAGCTCATTGATTGGCTGAAAGTTCCATGGGCATCAGAGTCCCACATGGGTTACTCGGCCCTACCAGTCCCTGATTGGTTGATCAAGGTGAGATATGAGTCACTTACTCCTGACACTTAGTAATGCAGTCCAGATGTCCAACTGGCACTCCCTAGACAGATAGGCGCCAATGGATGACCATTGATCATGATAGCCAGGCTTAGCTAAGTGCATCCCCCTTTGGGAGCTGTCTTTTATCAAAGGAACCCTAAATCAGCCTGCTTGGTTTCTCTGTGGCTGTACCACAGAGATGAACAGAGAAATGAGGCCTAATTTGGGAAAGCTCAGAAACACTTAATTCTGCCTTATTAATAAGCCTCGCTGCTACACTAGTCGTCAGGTAAAAAACAGGCATTTTTTGGTGTAAGCAGATGTTATTATTCATGTATTAAAAGAAAAAAAATCTTTAATTTGGGCGGCACAGTGGTTGGCATTGAGGCCTTGCAATGCTGGGGACTTGGGTTCAGTTCCTGAGGTGCTACTGTATGTGCGTGGAAAAACTGATCCTGATATGAGTGTGTGAGTGTGTGTGTGTATGCCGTGTGATGGAGTGGTATCCCATCCTTGGTGTATCCTACCTTGTGCCTGTTATAGTTTATCAATGTATATCTTTCCTATTTATTGATGTTGAGAAAACATTCCTTTATAAGTTATATATATATACTGTATTTCATATCCGATGTACCATTAGAACAGATTATTATTTAAGTACTAAAGCATAAATGTCTGAAAGATACTTCAGCCATTTATATTTTCAATATGGAAAACAATATCAACAGAAAACTCTATTGCCTTTTGAAGAACCCTGAAGTGGGCAATGTAACTTACACAGCTTTGGATTGAAATCAACTTAAAGCTAAACACATGAAGAGGAGGAGAGCCTGGGAGGAGCATCCGGTATACAGTGAAGTTAAATTTGAGCGTAGGGAAATCACAAAATCCTGACTGTTAATTACAGAACTGTGTTTTTAATGTGTCAGATTGTGCCTTTATTATAGCATTGTATCTGATTATGTAACTTTCTGCCATTTTCTGTACAGCCTGTGTGCTTTATTGCACTAGGAACTAGAACATGTACTATGGGTACAAAACAGATGATTGCTCTGGTTATTGCAGGTGTCTTCTCTCTTGTGAGCTGAGTGTCTGACTTTAAAAAAATCTAATAGCCCTGAGGTAAAGTAATGACCTTGAGGATATAGCCCATCATAGCATCATGAGTGCTACAGAAATGTCTTGATAGTTTTGTAAATTTGTAAGTCATTTCATATCTTAGGTTTAGAATGTGTAATAGGCTTTACTCCGATAACACAATTACTCCGACATTTAAAACACAATTTAAGGAATAAAGAATTAAAGAACACAAAGGAGTGACCTTGACAAACAATGACCACTAGGCTGGATACACCCTGGACAGGATGCCATTCTATCACAGGATACACATGGATACAGAGAGGCACACACTTACACCAGGGCCAGTTTACCAGTATGTTTTCGGACTGTGGATAGAAACCAGAGCACCCAGAGGTACCCTGCACAAACAAAGGAGATCATTCAAATACAAATTAAAAAAACAGATAGCACCCTTGGAACTGAACCCAGGGCACAAGTGCAACAAAGAAGCAATCCTAACTACTGTGCCATCAAGGAACTATTTTAAACATAGTCGTTTGGTAAAAAATATAATACTCTCATCGTTATCAGAAAGATGTGTAGTAATATATAAGATAAATTGTTTTGTTTTTTTGAATGGGTAGAATGTTATTGAATTTCAACATTTAGTGGTGTCAGGTGTTCAGTCTGCACAGGTATACAATGTTCTTCCTGTCCTTTCTCTCAATTAGTCTGAAGTATTTTATTGCCTTACTCTCTAATGTTAATTAATTTATCAATACTTTTCAGCTCATTCCAGTAAAGACTCCAACCCTGTTACATAGTAGGGTTGACTGGAGCAATTGGGCTAAGGTATGCAGTGGGGATCCAACAGAACCCAACAGGTGGAGCCCTGACCATAGTTCCATTTCACTCCTCAGCTATATACATATGTTTACCAGGTCACATTACTTTGTCTGCTGCGGAGTCTACATAACAGATTAATGTCATACTGACAAACATTTATTTAAAACCAAGATCAGGCAACATTATACGGTATAGATAACTTTGTCAAGAATCAGTTAAAGCTTAATTGTTTTTTTGTCTGTCATTGATTTCTTATCTTTCAAAAAGTTCAGAATAAAAAAGTTGTACTGCATAATCAAATACTATTTATTAATAAAATGCCAATGTATTTTGCTTTTTTTTCTCTTCACTGATATCCTGCTATTAACAATAAAGCAGAAAGACACAAAATATGTACTGTATAAACATAAAAGAGTTGTTTGGTTTCAATCATTCTACAAAGCAAAGAACAGTAACTATATTCAATACATGATAAATACTTTGTGCTGTACATTTCACCTGTTGTAAGAGGATTAAACTCTTAAATCAATATGACTTAAAATAAAATGGAAAAAAAAATGAAAGATATTCACTCTAAAGTGCCAGTCAGGTCAGAAGACTTCAATTCTGAAAAATATCTAAACGGAAGTTGCAGACTTGTGTGGAGCAGAAGGGTCCTTCCTAAAAGGTTGATTGACTGATTGTCTGTGCAATGTGAATTGCTTGCTCAATTGACTTCTTCTTCATAGTATTTTATCAATCAGCCAGAACCACTAAAAATGTGTTTTTGTTTAAATAATGGATAAATCCAATCATTGAGTGTTGGAATATTTAAAGCTTGGGATATCTAGTTAAATTAAATATGTAATTAAGGGTAATGTAATTAAATTTGTCCTTCAGTTTCCTCTTACTTTCACATACAGCCCGCAAATGTTCAATTAAAATGGAATAGTATTAAGGTTGAAATTAGGTCCTATTAAATGAATTGAAAGGAATGTTTAAATTATGTGCAAAGTTTCTAGATGAAATGTATTCATGTCTTTACTTCTGTTTTCTAAATTTTAGATTCACCAAAACTAATATACAGCTTGGTACATGTCTTCAGTAGTTTTCAGAGCAAAAGTTATACAATGTCTATTTAAATTCAGCCTTAGGAAGTTGCTCCAGAGTTCCTATATTAGACTGTCCCTTTGAGGCAGAAATTAAACAGAAGTTAATGGAAAGGATCCATAATGAAAGAGTTTCCCGAACACACGTACAGCCTACCAGAGACATGTTGACAGGTTACTGCTTTAACCGTTTTGTAGACAATTACTGTCACGACCTAAAGCCAGCGGAGATCATCTTACAAAAGAACTAACCAGTACCAGCTGCTGGTTAATAATAACATGCCCCGCCACACGTGTTAATCAATCAGCACATGCTCTACCGTGTGGCAGAGCAGCACTATTTAACTCATCCTAACCCGCTTCCCGCTGCTCAGTATTGAGTCTACTCGTTGAGAGCTCTACCTGGCGTTTTCTGTACCTTGTATTATTCTGGATTCTGGACTTGCCTTTTGCCTTTTGCCTTTCAACTTTAGACCTTGGACCTCACCTCTCATCTCGGATTTTTTGCCACCAGTGTACTTCCCGGATTTTGACCCACCTTACTCCTTTTGACCACGAACATGCCTTACGTATTGGTTTGTTCACCTGCCTTGTCATCTACCTACCCCGGCATCTGCAGAGGATCTGTATACCTTTTCATTGAGGATTCCTGACAATTACAGTTATACCAAATGCTACCATAACTCTTGCCAGAACCAGAACACTCACACAGACAGCAAAATGGTACAGATGCAGCCATTCAAAATGGGTGAGGTATTTCACGGCATACCGCGACACGCCCACCGGGGTATCACGCGGTATCACGTGTGTCACGTGACTAGCTATCCGGTGTCGGCTTGTAAAACCGCCAGGGGGAGCTTAACCTCTCATGTACAGCATTCGAGCCTTTAATTTTGAACTGTGTATTACAGCATGTTAATCATCAGTCATTCAAATGTTGGTATATTTTATGAAAGCAAGATTGCTCAGTTGGACAAAAGTACACAACCTACCTTTATCAGAAATATTTATGCATCAAAGCCTTTACTGAAGATATTACTAATAGTATTAATAATGGATGACTTTGGACAAGCTGTATACTCTAAAGTATAATTTCTTTAGCACATTTGTACAAGCACTTGGAATCTGTCCAAGCCATACTTTGTCAGGCATTTTGTTTTACTTCAACGGGCATAAAAACTTCCTTGCTTTTAACAGGGCGTTTCATAATTTCTAACTACGAAATGATTTAAAATGCGACACCTATCATGAAAAGAAAAAAATACACACCAGTATTCCATTTCTCCCTAAACATTGTAAGCTTCGAAGTCTTTAACTAACGTGATACCGGAGTCAACAAGCATACTTTTAGAATTTGATTAAAAGGGAATATAATATGGAATCGCGTATCTCAAGAATTTAATAACGGTATGATTATATCCGTGTACTGCGGCAGGGCTGTTTCGCCTGCCTGCTTACGCGAGCTGTCTTGTAGCCTACTGGTCTAGGTGCATGACTACCAACTGGCAGGTTGTGTGTTCGAATCCAGCTGGTGCTGGACCTTACAGTTTTATTTATTTATTTTTTAATCGCGTAACATAAACATATTACCGTATGCAAACTGTACTGTATACAATATGTATATGTATATTTAATGTCTTAACTGTGCCCGTTTAAGTATTGAATATTCATATCTAATTTTACCACTGAAGGGAAATCTTAAAGTTGCTACAAGATGTTAACAGTGAAAAAGGTATTTAGAAATGAGTTATTTCAAGATGAAAAAGAAAACATACACGAAACATGGTTTCATTACGACCAGAATCGGTCTTGAGATATTTTTAACTTGATTTACAGTATTTGAGAGGTATGTCTTAACACCGATACTACAGTGCTTAAGTACTGCTCACGTATATGTTTCTAGGTTTATATTATGCATTTCATACGGTCAAATTACTTTTGAGCAACTAATAAGAAGCGCTAAACGGTATGCGTTTTAGTTTCGTTTTGTGCTGGAACCCGTGGATTGATTAGAGATATCAAGTACATACAAGTCATTTTTTAAATGTTGTAGTTCGTCTTGAAAAAATGTTACGAGTACATCATCTATCAACAATTAGGTTCTGTTTCCATATTGCGGATTTTGGTTAGGTACAGTATTATCAAATCCACTGGCGCTGTGTGTTACTTTACTGAGTCCCAATCTGTGATTGAAACCTGTAAAACCGGTTTAATTCGTCACAGCCAGCATTCTTCAGGTGTGAGGGTCTTCTGCTCAGAATGAAACGCTAAAATGTTTGTGTATATTCTAATGGTAGTGGGGGCAGGGTGTGTGGGAACAGGTTTGTTCTTCACACCTGAAACATTTTCTCTGAAAGGATTTTCTTCGCATTTAACCGATCTTGTTACAGCATGTTACAGTTTACTATTATTAACCATATTAATTTTAAGTGCTTAATGTAAAATCTTGTAAAAATATATTTTCATTGTTCAAATATACATTAATATACATTAAGTCTGACTATCATATAATAAGTTAAATACAAAACTAAAGAAAAAATAGGGTTAAATATAATTCAAAATATTTTGCTAACAATGTTAACTGTTTATGAATAATAAAATGTATTAACTAAGGAGTAGGATGGCACAGTTGTTAGTATGTTTTTTGTTTTGTTTCTTTTTCATAAATACAACAGTAGTACCTGATGTCTCAGTGACTTTCAAAATTAAATTATGCATGCAAACCTGTGAACTAAAAAGATAACTAAGATTTTAATACTAATTAAATGACCGCGGGCACTTCCCACCCCCTCTACATTCTCAGAGTAGAACAGACTAACATTCTAATGAAAGACGGTCCACCCCCCACGGACAGGAAAAGTG
The DNA here is from genome assembly GCF_040954835.1 of Lepisosteus oculatus. Taxonomy (NCBI): domain Eukaryota; kingdom Metazoa; phylum Chordata; class Actinopteri; order Semionotiformes; family Lepisosteidae; genus Lepisosteus; species Lepisosteus oculatus. Next base: position 29,138,073 of record NC_090708.1, read on the forward strand.
CCCACAGGCACTTAAACTTAAGATGGTCAGTAACGGTAAACAGTAACATGGTAAGAAGGAGCACGTACAAACGTTTTCGAAATAACCACATGTAAGACTCTGATCCTAAAAATGGGATTTCTATATGTCTTTATTTAGTGTTTACATTAGTGACAAAGGCTAAACGTTTAGCTTCAGTAACGTGTACATATCTCCCCTTTTTATAAAACGACTTGGTTGAAAACTGTTCCAGAGCCACTGTTGTTTCATCAGTGAAAAGTACATCATGAAATGCCTCTCCCTGTTCAATCCACTGGAAAAAAGAAAAGGAGCATAAAGCTTCTGATGGTCATAAACGATATTCATTTAGGAGCAGCATCAGAGGTATGTTTTTAACTGCACTGCATTGGAGAGAATACCATAGTGTGTTTTTTTTTTTTACTCCCTGGCGGAAACTGGCTTCCAGAAGAATCAGTATGGCTCAGAGATTAAATAAAACTTCACAGACATTAACGAAGAGCATAACGCGTGTACTGTATACACTGCAAGTACAACCCAACTCTCTGCAGGAGTGCTGGCTGTGATGAATTGAACCGGTTTCACGGGTATTTTTAAAGTAGGAGGCGAGATTTCCAGCGAAAGACACCCCCCTCAAAAACCCAGTAAACACAGTACTTACTAGTTAAAGGCTAGGCTCCCAACTACGGCGAAAGGAACCCTTCTTTCATTAGAAGACAATGAACATATTTTAGCCCTGAATGAATTAATAGCAAACATGGTTTACTTAAAAGACATTTTTCCAAGAAAGTTTAGCCTTTGTCACTAATGAAACCACTAAATAAAGACATAAATAGAAAAATCTTAAGATTTTTAAAATACATGACTTTGCTAAAATTTATTTGAAAATAAAAACAATTACAACCGCCAGGGGAGAGAGAGAACAGGGGAGGGATGTTGGTTTTGCATAAGGGGCGGGGCTATGGAAAGTAGGTATGTTTGGGAATGTGTAGTTACATGTTCTGGCTGTTTGTGAATTATCGTTGTTGAGTATGGAGTGTTGAGGTATTGATTTTGTGTAATGCTTTATGTTGGAAATTGAGGTGGATTTTGTTTATGATAAACAGGATAAACTGGGATGGGAGGAAGGTTTGGTTTTGCATAAGGGGCGGGATTATGATAATTAGAGGACTTTGCGAGTGTAAAATGGTTTGATTATTTGATTTTGTATTGTGGTTGTTATCTATGTTTTTGGTTGGTATTATGTTTATATGGTTGTTTTTGTTGGTTGGTTGTTATTATGGTTATTAATACGATCTATAATTGAAATCTGAGCCTAAATAAAAAGAAAAAGCAAGTGATTAGGTTTATGAGCAATCTAATTACTTATTCGTTTAAAAAGCTATATAAAATAAAGTTTATTATTAATTTGCTGGACAGAGCGGTGAACATTATTATGCATAAGACAAAGATAACGATCCTGATCAGTTTAGAAATCTGTGTACGCTGTAAGGTTTTTACTTCTTAAACTTTTAAAATACACGTTTTGAATAGAAAGAAATCCTCTTCCTGGTATAGCAAACCAGCACGTCTTTTTTCTCCAATAAGAGGGGTGTCAGATGGTGTCAGCCAATCACCATTCTGCGTTGGGTAGCAAAGGTGACTGTTCTCAGGCGGAAGATGTAAACAGCTTGATGTTCGTGTTAAATATTTTTTTTTTAATTAAAATTCATTCTATACAGCAATCGCATATTTGGGTACCGTTTCATAAAACTTTCATGCTTAAAATGTTTAGGGAGAAATGGAAGACTGGTGTGTATTTTTTCTTTAAACTACCAAGACCAGCCATACACAGTACAGTTTACATACATACAGTAATGTTTTAAATCAATATCGTTTATGACCTTCAGATGCGTTATGCTCCTCTTCTTTTTATGCTCAGCTACTAAAATTTCCCTTTAGTGGTAAAATCCATATAAATATTCAAAACTAAGCGGATTAAAATGTGCACAGTAAAGACATTAAATGATTAAATCTTTGCACTACCAACCAATGCACCACGAGTACCCCTGTCGGTAATTTTGGCCAGCCAATCACTTGCCCTGCGGTACCCTCCGGTGCCCCGCGGTGGCTTGTGGGTAGGTTACCGTACCGCGGGTTTTTACCGCGCATTTTGAATGGATGCATCTGTATTCAGTCACGTTTCCTGTGTCTTCAACAGCACTTCTTTCTGTAGAGTTGCAATGATAACTGTTCCCTCTATAAAAAATAATCTACTGACAGTAATTTGATCTTCACATACTCTACATATCATATTTCTTTCCTACTATAATGTCTCTCACTACACTAAATATAACTAACTCTTTGAGTTTAATTTCAATACAAGGATGTGTATTATATGCAAATGCAAACTTTTAATAACAAATTGGACATGTGCTTCACACTTTACTAAAAATGTCTGAACAGTTAAGAAAAAAGCATCAGAAAGGAACATACTCCCACAGAGTTTCAACTGAGAAATACATTTTAAAAAAGCTAAATAAAATTAATGAAAATGTTTTAAGAGTCAATTTGAGGAAGAAGTAAAATATACATCTATTTCAAAATAGATTGTACATTTACCTTTAGGTTGGATGAAAGTTCCATTCACAAAAGTCACAATTTTGAATCTTACTATTCCATAGTAGTGGCTATACCACTGAATGTTGGAAATTGTGAAATGCGTGGAATTATTTTATCTTCTTGCTATTGAAAAACATCTTATTCTGGGTGTGAATAAGGGAACCAGGGTCTGGGCAGTCTGCAGGAATCGTGAGAACAGGGTCCCGGCAGGACATGGGAGGAGAACAGGGTTAGGGCAGGTAGCAAGTCTGGAAGACGTGTGAGCAGGCTGCCGTAATCTGGGGCAGGGTTTGAGCATACCAGCATATAGACTACGATCAGACAGTTATTTTCTGAGAGACGGGACCAGGAGAAAATACATTTGGAACAAGGGAAAAATAAATGAAGACGGTAAAACAGAATGGGAGTGAAAAGGCAATGACGGAGCCCCATTGAAGCGAGGTTTGGGGTTTGAATAGAGAGAGGTTAATTACAGAAAAAAATGCAGATCACCTGAAAGAATCTGAATTTCTGAATGAACCCTGGAAAACCATGATACCTAATTTCCCAGGGCAACTGCTATGCGAGAGAAGCCATGCAGAATGCAATCTTAATTTTATTACATTTACTGTTTTTAAATACAGATTAAAATGTGATTAAAATACATTAATCTTATAAACTTGCTCAGATCATGTTTAGGCCTAATGTTCTGTCACAAAAAATTATAATAATGTAAAAAATACTTTATTTAGTTCAAAAATTTAGTAGTTAGAAAACTCTTATCATTTTTGATTTTGATAATTTGTTCATTTCTTTTTCTGTAAATGAAGTCTTGCAAAATCTTCAGGATTTTAATCACATATCTTTATACATGACAGTAGTGCATAGTGTCTGAGTCCTTTGATGGGCTAATTACAAAACACATGTTTAAAGCTATTTATATTCAAGCCAATACATTTTTATCTATTGGAAACATCATGCTCAGTGGTTTCACAGTGAGTTTTTCTTGACATTTTGTTTGTCCAAAAATAACGTGAACACCGGGAAAGGGTATAGCACAGTGTGGCTCACAAATCTATGGAGACAATTCAACTTTTTCCTACAGCCTTTTTCCCCGTGTCCATGTGTTCAAAATAACTGTACCAGAGCCCAGCTATAGTAAGCGTGACTGACAAATTCTTGTTTAAACCTGAATATAGTTTATTTTCACAAAAACAATTGGTATGATTTTTAGTATTTCATTTTTACATGAAATATTTTTGGGGTAATGGCAGTAAAAATATGATAAGTAGTTTGGTTTGTGGTTTTCTTTTACAAAACTGTTAAAACAAAGTTTTACCAAATTAGATAGTCATTGTTCATGTTCATATATTCTCACAAGTTGAAGCACTAAGCTTCAGTTAATGATTCTTAATGAGCACTATGATCTTTGCTTGGAATAAGTATAACTTATTAATTACTAAGTTATTGTATTATTTACATGTGTGCAGTTTCTTTTTGCTAACAGTGTCTGTTATTGTTCACTGAAGTAAAACAATAATATTCAACCATAATTTCTCACCTTTTTTCCTGAGAAGTTTAGCCTTTATTAGCTTTATTAACCAAAACAATATCTTACTCTAGATCTTGTTTATTCCTGTGCTGCTCAAAAACAGTGCACTTTCTTAAGAGAATAAACTCTTTAACTACAGGTACACAAAATAAGGTGCCACCATTGTAATTGCGGACTGCAGAATCAGTTTACTACACAAACCATTGAGGGTAGACAGTATAAGCCAAGTATTCACCTTTTACTGTTAATGTAAAAAAGGACTTTGTAAGTGATAGCATTGACAAAATAATGTTTTTTTCTAAAAAGCATTGCGAAGAGTTTGCGAAGTGCAAAGGGATACCATTCTGGATTGTACCACTGGCCAGATTAGTAGACTGTTAAAAATTCAATTCTTTGCACAAAAACCTCTAATGAGAAGTAAATGGTTGACAGAAAATGAAGTCTCCAGACTTTGTTTCTAAGATTCCTTCCCAATCTTAATGACACAATTGGTTCCATTTAAAAATAATCAAAGAGAGGTACAAGAAGACATAAAAGGTGATTGTTTTAGGAAGTAAAAGATGTAACCAAAACGTATATGTTTTATTCTTAATTCTAGAGTTTGCACATCAATTAGATCAGGATTTCCGATCAGGAAATAATCTAATTATACTTTGTTATGCTAGAAGCATCTATACTATATTGCTGTATATAACAATATAGGGTAAAAATTATAATGTTACCCAGTTTTAAATTCTGTTCTTATGGGAAATATACCTGCAATAGAATTCGGCACACACAGGGTTCAACTACATATGTGTGTATTTTGTAATTTAATTGTTCAATTTCAGTTATACATGCAGGAGACAAATGGATCTTCTGCTTTAGATAAAGCCTTTTAGCTTTGTTCACTAGTTGAAAAAAAAACATTACACTAAATACACTATTTTTGATAATAAACACCATATATTATTAATACAAAATGTTAAACTTTACTATTTTTAAGTCTCTTCTTATATACATTGGGTGTTGGTCACTTGTGATTAGTCAGTAGTAACATACACTATTGCTGTTGGCCAGGAATTGATGTCATCAGATGAAACCAAACCTTCATCAGGCATTTCAACTTTTATCCATAACGTTCTTCTGCTGGCAGGTCACTGCCCATCTTCTCCTGGCCTCCATCTTAACTCCTCTCTCCTGTTCCAAAGCCAGCATGAGGTTCTCTCCATTGCCTCACCCAATTTTCAGACTGCTGGCTTTCTGTCCCTCCCGGTCAGCTGAATTAACTAAGATGTTAAAACCCAGTTTACTCATATAGGGTATGTAATATTTGTGTGCGTCAGCACTGAAACTGCATGTTGATTGGTGGAGGGCAGAGCGGGAATAACACCTGCAGAGGGCTCAGAGTTACGAGTTAAAATAAAGAGTTTGTTCGAGTGGCACATTGTCATCCTGGGTTGTTAATTTCTCCATTATATTGTGTGTAAGAAACAAGACAGGGTAGGGGTGATAATAAGAAATAATTTTACAGCTGAGACTTAATCCTATGTGCTGTGATACATTCAGTATTTGTAGTATTACACAATCTTCATTAGCTCACAGTATGTGTGTTCTCTTTAGTTCATAAATACCAGGGTTAGGCTGCAGAAACACACTTGTTTCTCAGAGACACCTCTGGCATACCTTGAAAAAACTAAAGTTAACCAGCAATGCAGGATAAGATGAAGGAGTACTGTAAATCTCAGGGCATTGATGGGATATCACCTCACATATACCTGAATTTTCTGCCTCCATTAGGTCCTCTTCTGCTTGACATGATACTGTACATATGGGCATTAAGGAAGGTTCTGTTACACCTCGCCCAACACTTAACAAGTGTTAAGCCTCGCCCAATGAGGACCCAACTCTCTCTGCATTCCACTGCAGTTTCAATTAATTAATCAGACACACCCCCTCCTCCTTGCTATTTTAACCTGCCTCAAGTTCATCTCCCTGCCCAATATTGGGTTTAAACTTGTCAGAGCCTCTTCTCCCCCCCCCCTCCGGTTCCCCACGAGTCTGTCTTAGCCCTCTTACTACTGGACGCTGGACTCTACCTCTCTGACCCTAGCCAGGCCACAATCTCCGTCTCTGAATTGCTTTCTTCTCAGGGTCCTCAGCTATTAACTTTCGTAACAGGTTCTTTTTGAATGCATGCCAAAACTACCTTTAGTTCTCTATTATTGAAAACCAAAAACAAAGATCTCACACTTTGTGAGAAATATCGGCTCATCTTACTGACATTGGGTGCCAAGCTCCATGCTAAATTGCTATCATGCTGACTAGTGGTCTATATGAATGCTGACTGGTGGTCTATATAACTAAATTAGTTTGCCATGGGCAGCCTATATTTATTAATAGGCTTCTGATTATGGTTTGCTGTGAAGCACCACAGATCCTTCACAGACATACAGTATAAGGTAGTGTGGCGCCCTTGCCAGGCTTTGCAGCTGAAGAACGCAGGGCAGGATGGGAATAACAGCCAGGGCAGGGACTAAGGGAGCATCTGGCTAGTGCCGCTGACCATACGGAATGGGTGTACATTGTGTAAGGTTTCCAAGATAACTGTTAAATAGTTATCCCCAGTTTTGCACCCCTTTTATACCTTTACCCACTTACTGCCCTATACCCACATACCAGTACCTGAAATGACCCTAGTCTGTTGTATCCTGCTTTGTCTTCTTTTATTTCCTGTTTGGCTGTTTCTGCGCCAGACACATGCCCAACTAATAAAGAGCTGGCTCTTGTACTAAAAGAGCCTGAGTTCTTGTCTCCATCCTCGCCAAACCCGTCGTGTTACAGTATAAAAATATTCTAAATCGGGACGAAAACAGATGTAACCATTGGTGTCAGGCATTTAGAATTTCTTTGATTTATTTGTTTCCAGGTTTTGGAATAAGAGCCAAACTACAGACATAAAATTTACATTTTTTTTTTTAAATTTGGATACAGAATAATTGTACTATCCCTGAAAGGAGTGCAAATATAAATAAAATCAAGTGCAAAAAGGGTTGTTGATGGAATTGTGATTTTGCTTTTGAAATCTAGGTTTTGTTGATTTACTTAAATATATTTGTAAATCATTTATATACATGCCCATCAGCTAATCCTCAGTATCATTGTCTGTTCATTGCAGATTCCCAGCTTTGTTTTAGATCTCTTTTTCAAGCATGTGCTGTATCTAACTTTCATCATCCAGATCTAAGGTGGTGTATTATCTTTTGGCCTGAGTTCTAACAGCAGCATACTCTGAGACATGCTCTGATTCCTTCCTCATTTCTCTTCTCTTTTTCCCAGTATTCTGTTTATTCTAGACAAATTCCAGGGCAGCATACATGAACACATCACTGAGCACATCACTGCCTCCTCTCTGCAGAAAAAGCCAGAGCAATAACTAATTAGAACAATATAATGAAAATTACCAAGGAAACAGACTGCAATTATTACTATATGTACTAAAGCAATATTCATATAGACAAAATTGATTTTCTATTATAATGAATATCCGTTATTTATTAGTGTTACAGCATGCTGGAGCTTATCTACATATGTAGCCATTAGAAATTCATGGTACTACCCCATATCAAGGGTTTTGTGCTAAAGGCAGCCATGGTACGTGATTCGCTGTTTAAAGATGATCGTCAGGTGGCACTTGTGGTGCATTAGTTGTTAGTGAAAGATTGCTTAATTTAATCTCTGAACCTCCAGACCATCTCCAGGATACTCAGAAAGGAGGGATTGTTTTGTGCCAGCCAGCTAGCGCATTATGACCTTGCGGTAGGTGTAAGGGAAGTGGACTGTAATTTCACTTTCTATCAATACACATTCCAAATAGTCACTGATGCAGATTTAGACAAGTAATTCCTGGTTTAAGAGAAGAATGTGATTTTTTTTTTGTGTATATGTGTCATGTTGTGTTGGCAAAATTATTTTAATTACAGCATTCACAAACATTCTAAGCTGATCATGAGGAAGAAAAATCACCCACTTTTTATACATAATAAGTAGTGTTTAACTATATAAAAAATGTTTTTTATAGCTTTTAAAGTCATGTAATATCTAAGTTAGGCAGGGGCATGTCATTGCTTCTTATTTTTTATTTTATTTAAAAAATATCAGCTTCCCACTTTCACCTTGCAATAACTATAGTGGAGATGTATCATACTTGGGGGGTTTGTACAGGATCTTTGATTGTTTTGTGGAGACAATATTTTTCCCTTGGTTCATGCGTGCTGCACTTTGGGTAGCTTTAGTTTCTAGTGGTCCTTTGTATTACATGTATTACAGTACTACAGTTTGTATTACGGGCGGTTGTGGTGTCCATCATGGCTTTCGGTTTAGACAATTTTACTCTGCGCAGTTTGACTTTGGAGCAGTTTGTTTAATCAATAGCGGGTTTAAGTCTCTCGGTTTACTGGAGACGTATCAGATGGTAAATTGAGGAAGGGGTACAACCCCCACGCCCGAGAAAGACAAAGGTGATAAAAATCCATTCAAAAGGGTGCAGTGTGTTAACACCAACTTTGCTAACAGAGCCACTTGAAACAGCAGTTACATGACAGCTACACTACAGTCAGATACATTTTAAATTGTTTAAGCAACATTAGCTATTTGTCAAATTCACCTACTCTGCGCAGTACACAACATCTGAAAAGGTACTTTTTTTCTCTCGTACAAACTCATTAAAGGTTTATTTTTTATCATTCCAAAACTTGGACAATATGTCTCAGGGACTCATTCATAGTATAATCAAAACAACCCCCCTGCAGGGTCTTGTCTCCGCTGTACCACACACGCAAATCCCATGAAGTCAGATCCACAAATATACCAAAACAGCAGCGCACATGGCAAGGAACAGCAGTATGTTCATATACTGCATAAATATGCTGTACAGATGCAGCCATTCAAAGTGCGCGGTACAGACACGTACCGGAGATAATTGGCTATGGCTTCGCGCATCGTGACGCAAGATGACGCGGGGTACCGCGGTACATGATTGGTTAACCGACAGGGGCACTCGTGGTCCGTTGGTCTCTCGTAGAAAGATTTACAGTAAACATCTTTACTGTGCCCGTTGTAGTATTGAATATTCATATGGAATTTTACCACTGAAGGGAAATCTTAGTAGCTGAGCATAAAAAGAATAGGAGCATACTGCAACACGTGTGAAGGCCATAAACGATATTAATTTTGGAACATAAACATACAGTATATGGCTGGTCTCAGTACTTTAAAGAAAACATATGAAACATGGTTTCATTATGACCAGAATCGGTCTTGAGATATTTTTAACTTGATTTACAATATTTGAGAGGTATGTCTTGAAGCCGATACTACGTAAATACTGCTCACGTATATGTTTCTAGGTTTATATTATGCATTTCATATGCATGTCACATTACTTTTGAGCAACTGATAAGAAGCGCGAAACGGTATGCCTAGGGCGTTTTAGTTTTCGTTTTGTTTTAATGCAGTGCAGTGGATTGATTAGAGATATCAAGTACATAGAAGTCATTTTTTAAATGTTGAAGTTCGTCTTGTAAAAATGGTACGAGTACATCATCTGTCAACAATAACACAGGTTCTGTTTCCATATTGCGGATTTTGGTTACGTAATATTATTTTCTAATTTCACGTTGTGAATATATGATTTGGGCAAACAGAGCCGCAAAGAAGTACGTTATGGGTTGTTGGTTTCTTTTTGCAGTTTTATCTAGAACAAGCGATGCTTAAACCTTTGTCAGATTCTTGTGAAACTATCCACATGACAGTTACCTAGGAGTTGACTTCAGTGATATCACTGATGGGATGTTTCTAAAAATCCATCCTCTGTAAAACGTCTTCTCTAGTTGTCCTGCATATGTATTCGCTAATGAAGCTGTGTGTTCTGAGCCTGGATCTCTACATTTCTGTATGAACCAGCTTAGAGGGCTAAAGACAGCTTGTGTTTAAATTGAGTGTAAGGTAATTTATGCTTCTAAAGTCATGGTCAGCATTTATTATTGTACTGTGCTGTAAACTTTTTCTGTGCCTAGTCACATTATTTTATAGCGTTTTTATAGCGTTATCAAATCCGGTGGCGCTGTGTGTTAGTTTCCTGACTCCCATGTCACATGGTCTGTGATTGAATCCCATGGAACTATGACTTTATTTTTTAACAAACATTTCTTTGAAAAAATGAAACATTTCCCTTGGTCAGAGATTAAATAAAACCTCACTCGCACCAAACAAATTTATATTTCTAAATATCACAACATGATCGAATTTAAGTCTTTTTAATAACAATGAATAGTCACCTATGCGTTACAAAATAAACATTTATATTGATTGGAATCGCGTTTTGAACCAGCTACCAGTTAACACTGTACTTCCTACTTTGAAAATACCTGTGAAACCGGTTTAATTCGTCACAGCCAGCACTCCGGCAGAGAGGGGGTTGTACTCATAAAGTAGAAGCAGACGAGATTTCCAGTGAAAGACACCTCCCCCCCCCATACTATTCAAATTGTATTACAGCATTGTAATTACACATTGTAATTGTATTACACATTGTACACATGCTTAAAAGAGAAGAGAGAAAACGCAAGCCTTCTTCAGGTGTGAGGGTCTTCTGCTCAGAATGAAACGCTAAAATGTAATGTAGGCTCTGAATGGGTTCAGTTATTATTTGGGCTTGATTAAGGTCGCTGCCTTTCATCTAAAACCCTACCTGAATCCTTCTAAACTAAAAATCAGTGTTAGTGAGTTCTAAATAAATAGGTATCCAGGTAACAGTGAAACGGGCAGACAGTCTGGGGAGATCGCCTGTTTTCCATGTAAATAGTTCCCTGGTTCCGCACCCCTTGGTGTTTCTCTCGCTCTCTCTCGGGTCTCCTGATCATTAGCTCGAAAGATTTCAGTGCTTTGTGTATATTCTAATGGTAGTGGGGGCAGGGTGTGTGGGAACAGGTTTGGTTGAAATTGCATTGGAGATCTATGTTCTTCACACCTGAAATATTTTCTCTGAAAGCATTTTCTTCGCAGTTTAGCCGATCTTGTTACAGCATGTTACAGTTTACTATTATTAACCATATTAATTTTAAGTGCTTAATGCAATTCTTTGACCACACACGAATATTAATAAGTATTAATAAGCAGGAAAATTAAACCAAGAAACACCTAAAGTACTGGACTATATTGCAGATAAACTACCGATCTACCTTTTAAGCCTCCAGCTTTAATTGATTGGACTCAACAGCCTAAGTTTTAAGGTTATCCTTACAAGTGTGGAAAAGCATGGGCGTAATGTTGCAGCCTTCACTGTTGTTTTAGAAGTTGTTTTTTCCAGCTGTACATTGTAGTGGTTTGATGGGTTTACTGAGACAATTATTAATTGTAGCAGTAATCACGAGGTTGTTCGTTGGGGCTTTTAGAAAATCAATCATCAGAACAACTAACAACGCACACACACGGGTTCAATACACGAGATACATTTATTAATATAAACTGTGCACCAAACATATACTAGTCTGCCTGGATACGAGCGGCAGACCTTACTGTGAGGGTTATCAATATACAAGGTATATAATCTCGAAGAGATTCAAACACAAAGAGATATACAACAGAGAATATATGTCAATATATATCGTTCGGTTACCAAATCGCTAATCAGTGTTATTACCCACTGCTACTCTAAACTCGGAAGTAAATACATTACTCATGAACTAAATTGATAACAACTTGTGTTGAGGTACAATTGAATTCACGAGACGCAATGTAGAATATGGGGTTTACTTATCCACTGTGTATGGATTTGGAATTCCTGGCACGAACACCAAACCAGCTGACAGGCTCTGTTGCAGCCTCTGTTCCAGCGGTTGTCCAATGGGCGTTGTGTCGACGTCCTCTGGCTACCGGCCAACCAGTCGAGGTGCAGCTCGGAGTAGGTTGGGCGGAGGAATCTAACTGCGGCGCGCAGGGCAGTCGTTGCTCCTAGGGGATCTACCAGCAGTCCGGCTTGCTAGTAGAAAGTCTCTATGCACAGAGTGTGACCGCGAGTCCTCACAAGTCTCTCTTTTGCCTGGGAAGAAACTGGTTCGTTCCCGGTCCAGCGCTGCTTCTGAATAAGCTATTCAGGTTGTCAACGAGGGTCCAACTGTAGGCTGCCGTTGATCAAGCGGAGCATTCACGTTGGTAGAATTCTGAGTACGTACAGGATCCTCGGCCTCGCGCTTAGAACAAAGTCCAAGTCCACTTGCAGACAACAGCAGTTGTCACGTGATGGTCTCTGAGGATGCGCGAAAATGGCCAAGGAGAGCTCAGAACTGAGCTTGTGCTTCCTTTTTGACCAAGACCCAGATGTGTGCTGATTGGTTGAGAGTTTGGCGGGCATTGGAGACCCACGTGGTATTACCACACCCTGCCAGTCCCTGACTGGTTGGTCAAGGTGAGATATAAGTCACTTACTCTTGACACTTGTCCAGATGTCCATTCGGCACTCCCTAGACTGATAGGCGCCAATGGATGACCATTGATCATGATACCAGGCTTAGCTAATTGCATCCCCGTCTGGGAGCTTGTTTTTTATCAAAAGAAAACATCTTAAATCAGCCTGTATGAATTCTTTCATGGAGGGTGAGATGGGGCCTCCTTTAGGAGCATACCAACGCTTAATTCTGTCTTATTAACAAGCATTGCCAATACATATCCCCCCTTTTTGAAGGTCAAGAGGTCCTGAGGCATTCAGTGAGTTCAGTGATGTTTGTTGTACCACGGTGGATTCTACCACCCAATATTCACATTACCTCTCGAGAATTTGTACAGGAATTAGTGTTGGAAAGAACATTGCGTATACCTGCTCTCAGTTATAAGGTACCTAGAAATGAGGCATCGAGCATCATCATTAGCCCTAGACCTTAAACTTCCGGCAGTTCACTATCAGTATCGGATAGCTCTGCAGCAGGCAGACGTTTGGGAGTGGTTACCTGATTTCGGTGATAAACCATTGCTCCCTTTGTCTCATTCAAACAAACCCGCAAGGCTTTGATACAAGAGAACAGCATCCAACACATTACCCCAGCCACGAGCGGTAAGCTACGAGCGGTGGGGTGGTCAACTTCACATGCATGTCCCCCCTCCAGAAGCCAACGTTCGATATAGACTTGAGTCTATAGATATCCTTGCTACTCACGATGGGAAGGTTCAACAGGAAACCTATTTCCTTGGCTTCAGGGTTGACATGTATGGGAATGGCACTGCCTAGACTGTATGCAAGATGTACTTGCAATGGCTGCACCATCTCGGAAGTGGTTGTCTTCAGTACTTCTTCTACTAAGGACAGTGGAACCAAGTAGGTTGGAATCTGTCCCATGACTAGGCTAGTTACCGTGGCACTAAGCTCCCTAAGCAGATCCTGCATCAGCATTCGGACCTGTTGCACATAAGCATAGTCCCACTGTAACACGTCGACAATCCTGCCCACGGCGTGGAGGGTGTTATTTAACACTGCTGCATGAAGGTTTACTGCTAAAATTGTGCCCTCTAAGGTTTTCCCTAGGCTTTCCAGCCGCTGCTGCTGTTGATACAGCCTGTCATAAATTTCTGGCATTTCCTTACGTAACCCAGACACCTGCCTTCTCAGGGTGGTCAGGGTGATAGTGTTAGCAGCAAACAGACCAGCTGAAAATAGCGAACCCACGGCGGAGGCCTCAGCAATCAGACCCCCTAAGAACCTTTTGGGGCAGCTGAGGCCTGTCATCTCCTCCTGGGTGACTGTTGCCTTCCTCAGCTGGCGGAGCATGTGCATAGTGTCTAGCTGGGCATGCCATACAGTATCCCCAGCCCAATGCCTACCATGATAGGACACCCTACTGTTCATGTTGATGTGCTTCCGAAACACATCATGTGGGTCCAGCCACACATACACTCGCTGAGTATATGTTCTGGAATTTGTTAACAACAATCCGGGAGCGTCCTGCAGGACTATGCTGGTAGGAGGACCAGGTTCCACAACTTCAAGGGGCTGTGTTGAGGCGATCCACAGTACTGTCAGGACCAGCCGTGGCAGTTTTAGGATTCCCATTCTGGAACACAGATGAGGCACATGGTACAGTTCCACTATATTTTTGAATATATTTTCCTAGCAGGACCTACACTACAGTACCTAACTACCTGCAACTACAAAGGGGCACCACCCTCTTTGATCGGGTTTAGACTTTTAACCCTATTCTGTGTCCTCTGGCGCCATTTGAGGTGGACGATACAACCGGAGGTGGTTGCGATGCACCCACTTGAAGACCAGAGATTGCCTTCCCTTCTCAATCCGAATTCGATAAGCTACCGGTGATACCTTATCGACAATCTCATGGGGTCCTGTCCATCTGGGTAAGAACTTCCGGGCCACCCCTGTGGGTTTGGCAAATTGGAAGTACAGGACCTTGTCTCCTACTTGGAGTTCCTGGTTAACTGCCTTTCGGTCATAGTATGCTTTCCTACCCTCTGCACTCCTTCCCAGATTGTTCTGGGCAAAAGCAAAGGTTGCCTGCAGATGTGCTCGCAGGTCTGACACATACTGATGGGCCGTAGCAGCCCCGTCGTGCTCAGGTCCTCCACCCCATAAAGACAGTGTAGGGGAAGAGTCATCTTCCGACCTGTCATCATCTCAAAAGGTGGGACCCCCGTAGAGCAATGGGGCGTGGCTCGGATGGCCATCAGAACCAGGGGCAGCTTAATGTCCCAGTCCCTACTGCTGGTGGAGACAAACTTTTTGAGCATACTAACCACCGTTCGGTTTGCCCTTTCTGCCTGGCCCGAGGATTGAGGGTGGTAGGAGATATGCAACTAGGCCTTGACCCCAAGCATATTCCACAGGGTTGCCATTACTGTAGCTGTGAAATGGGTTCCCCGATCCGAGTCCACAGTCAGGGGGAGTCCCCATCGACTGAACACATGGTTCACCAACAGCACTGCAGTTGTCTCTGCCATGTCGTTGGGTGCTGGGAGGCACTCAATCAATTTTGTGAATGCACACGTAACAGTGAGGAAATATTTGTTCCCTCTGGATGACCTCACCAGCGGCCCCACCCAATCCATTTGTAGATTGGACCAGGGGAATGTCATGCCCTTTTTCTGGAGTGGTGCACGGTGCAAGGGCCGTGATGGTTGGAACTGGTTACACGTCAGACACCCCTTTACATATGCGGCGATGTCTTGGCCCATGTGAGGCCAGAATGCCACCTGCTGGATAGTGTCGTACGTGGCCTTGATTCCCCGGTGACCCCCACAGGGTTCGTCATGAGCGTGTTGGATCATGACCCCCCGATGACAGCGGGGAACTACCCACTCTGGGACACCTTGTGCAACTGGTACACAAACCAACAACCCCTTTATAATCTTTAGGTTGTCTTTCACCTCTGCCAGCTCCTTCAGCTCCGGAGACTGGCTCAGCACCTGCTCGGAAAGAGGTTGACACACTGGGTCAGCGATATGCTGATACATTTGCCCAATTGCTGGGTCCTGTTTCTGCATTTCCGCAAGATCGGTGTTAAAACCCTGTGACCCAGGCACTACAGATTGAGGGTCAGCTCCGACATCCTGTCTAGCCCTGCTTCGGGTGGCCGCCTTGACCTCAGCCACGGTTTCTAGGGGTAGCCATTCCTGCTGGAACTGCCAGGGTACGCCCTCTAAGGCGCCAGATTTGGCCAGCCGGTCGGCCTCATCATTCCCATCTTTGTCGTGTCCTTTCACCTGGGAATGTCCCTTCACCTTCCTCCAGTAGACCATCATTCCAGCCTCGGTCGTGAGCTTGTCACTGGCCAGGAACAACTCTTTGTTCTTCACTTCCTTGCCCCGGGCATTTTTCATGTCGTTACCCTTCCAATACGGAAGATGGGACACAAAGCTGTGTCGGGCATAGTTCGAGTCACTACAGATGACAAATTGTTTAAGGCCATTTGTCAGGTCCTGCTGGAGGGTGATCAGCACCCCAGCTACTTCCGCATACTGACTAGTCTTTGGTCCTAGTTTATAGCGGGTCGGCCCACAGGGAGTATTGTCTTGCCAGACTACTCCTACCCCTGCTAGCACCTGCTGTTCGTGGCGAAAAGAGCAACCGTCAACATAGGCCATGGGTAAGCCCTGGCCCACGTTCTCATCGTAGTACCAATGATTGTTCGGTAGCTCAGCAGCGGGAATTATTTCTGGAGCTTCCATATCAGTTTCACAGCCGTGATACACTTGGCCCAAAGCCAGGCCCTGTCCCAGGTACATTTTCTTGCTCTGTGCATAACGTACCTCTATCTCATAGCCTTGTAGGGCCATCATCCATGCCACAATCCTGCTATTTGACACCCTGCCCGCTTTCAGTCTCTTGCTATGCAGGAATGTCACAGGTTGGTGGCATGTTTCGATGATGATCTTTTGTCCCCCAACATAACTACGGAAATATTCTACCGACCAGACCGTACACAACAGGGCCTTCTCGCTGTCCAAGAAATTTTGCTCCACTGGGGTCAGGGCTCGACTGGCATACGCCACCACCCTTCGCTCTTGGTCATATTCCTGACTCAGAGCAGCCCCAAGGCAGTGCTCTGAGAACCCTGCTTCAAGGTAGAAGACCTTTTTTTGTCAAGGTAGTCCAAGCACGGCGCACTACCGAGTCTGCGCTTCAGCTCCATCACAGCCTGTTCTGGGGAAGGTCCCCACTCAAAGGGCACGTCTTTCTGCAACAGCTTGTGGAGGGGCCTTGCTATTTCAGCGTAATCCTCAATGAACTGCCGGGAATAATTACATACTCCCAGAAATCTGCGCAGTTCAGACAGGTTAGTGGGAGACTTCATATTCTGGATAGCTTGGACTCTGCTGGACTGTGGCTGTATGCCTTGGGCTCCAACCAATAGTCCCACGTACTCCACTTGGGTCCTACACCACTGTCCCTTAGCCAGAGACAGTTTGGCCCCTGCACGGGAGAGCTGGGTCAACACATGCCTGATCTCGGCCATGTGTTCTTCCCAGGTCTGACTCCGCATCAGAATATCTTCCACATAGACCTGGCGGTTGCATCACTCATGGCTTTGTGCAGAAATATGTTGAACTCCGCTGGGGAGTTGTAATACCCAAAGGGGCATCGATTCCAGGTGAACTGCCTGTTTCCAAAGGAAAAGGCCAGTTTGTACTGGTCTGTTGGTTCTACCTTAAGGGTCCAGAACCCATTGGCCACATCCACTGTGGTGAAATATTTCGCTGTTGTCACCTTGGCTAACTCCTGATCTAGGTAGATCATTGGCCATCGTGACAAAGGAACCTGTTTATTCAGCTGCCGGTAGTCAATGGTCAGACGCCACTTACAATTGGGTTTCAGCACCGGCCACAGTGGGGAGTTATAAGAGGAGTTACACTCCCTTATGATCTGACGCTCTAGTAGAGCATCCAACGTCTGCTTTATGGACTCGTATGCCGTGAGGGGAATGCGATACTGCCTGACATAGGTTGGGTGGGCGTCAGGGGCTGTAGGAATGCGCACTGTGTGCAAATCCGTCACCCTGCAGTCACAGGTGTCCCGTGCAAATACTTCCTGGAAATCCTGGAAGATCTGACGCTGGCTTTCCGTTTCCAGGGCATCTGCCTTACCAACCTGTTCCTATACCTGCTCTAGGAACCCCGCTTTTGACGGCATGGCGGTATCCCGGGTCGCACTCTCGGCTGAGTGGTCCGTCGGAACACCTGCGTGTACTGTGTACACAACCATCTCATCCTTATCGCTAAGGTCCACTCTGCACACCTCCTGGTTGCAGAATCCCTCTATTGGCATAATTGCAATCATCCACCGGGGATAGGTGTAGTACACCTGCTCGGTTCCCCCCTCCCTGGCCAAGGGACCAGGGAGCTGCCCCAGTACTGGGATGGCCAGTTCGAAATCATAGAAACCATTGTCAATTACCAGTCCCATGTCAGTGCGAGCAGGGATTTTGACATCTTGTTTTGATATGTTCTGCACCAACAGGCAGGTGGCTCGGCCATTCCGTTCCAGTCTGGGTGTACCACAGACTGCTAGGTTCAGTCTGATAAACTGAGCTGATGGTTGGAAGAAAACCATCTCAGCGTCCATTCTCTGTCCCTTCTTTAGGACAAGGCGTACCGGAAACCCTGCTGTTGATGCAGGAACGATCAGGTCCGATTCATTTATTACCTGGCAGGCCTGAGGAATCGTCTGACCTGACCGAATGTTCTCGGGGTTGCCGCTTAGAGAGTGGGCATCTGGGTTCACCCGTGTCCACAGCACACTGTTTATTGTGTCCAGCTGGGCGCCCAGTCGAACCAACAGGCCTGCACCAATACAGACCGAATGGGTCAGCTGAGGTGCTACCTGGAAGTAGTGAGCAAACTTCCTTTTTCCGATGGAGATGGAAGCTACACAGCTTCCTTTGCTCCAAATGGACCTATGAGGTGGGGGTGCCCAGCACAGAACCTGTGACTGCATCACCAGGGTCACTTGACGGCTTCGCGACAGGTCCTTGAACAGACCTTCACTGATTATGGACTTCTCAGAGAATTACATCATCAACCTGCACTTCTGCCACCTGGACCCCTCCCACCACCATGGGGTGGTAGTCCTGGTCCCCCTGAGGTACCAGGGCGCACAGAAAGGACTCCCATTCATTACCGGACAGGGAAATCCACTCTTCTTCAGGGATGAAAAAGGGGTGTGCTTTACCTGGCGGGTCAAGCAGCTGCTCGGAGCACTGCTCCTGTAGTTGGGAGACCGTGGGAGTGCTGGCCTGGGCAGGACTTCCCTGTAGTTTTGGAAAGCAAGAAGAGACATTTATTTCTCGTCCAGAGGAACCAAGTGGAACCTTCAACTCAGCTATAGTGTTCAGTGGGCACTGTGTGATCACAGCATAACCACTGAACCCCCCTTTTTGCTGTACGACAGGCTTAGGGTTTTTGACCTGAGCCCACAATTTTCCACGCTGGCAGTTCACCAGAGGCTCCAGCCTATCAAGCAGGTCTTGGCCAATGAGTAGTGGCTCTGTTTTAAACCTAGAGATGTAAACAGGATGCACCGCATTCATTGGCCCGAACCTAAGTGTCACCCACACTCGGTGTGTGATCCTGGCATGATCCTGGGTATAGCTGGAAATATCTATCTTACACGGTTCGACCTTAAGTCTGATGCCTTTTCCTTTCGCTACTCGTTTGAGCTCACTGAGTAGATCGGCTGACATCAAACTAATTTCAGCCCCAGTGTCAATCAGTGCTTCTCTATCTAAGACGTTTTCAAGAGAAACCTTGATATAAATACGCCTTGCTTTGCCTTTCTGGCTGAGATTCCCTAAGAATTGTTGGAAGCCTGCCTTTTCTTTGACTTCAGGGGCGGGTTCAGCGCCCAACTCAGAGTCATAGCCTTCTTCCAGGCAGGAACCCTCCCACCCAATCAGATAGACTGAGGGAGGGGTTTGGGATGGATCCCCGCCTCCTCCAGTGAGAAGGGGCGTGGTCCCCCTAAGCTCATTCATGCTTCCGGCATTCGGTGCGGAAGGTTTACCCTGTCCTGATCTCTCAAGCAGGGCTTGTTCAAGCCGGGCCAGGCGGGCTGCAGTCGACTCCCTTCGTCCAGCCTTATGATAGGCTCTGCATGAGCCCTTGCCTTCCCCGTAGCGCTCACGGCGGCTCTGACGCTTAGTGCAGTCCTGCCTGCCTATTTTGCGCCGGGGCTTAGCGGGCTCAGGAACCTCAGCTCCCTCGAGCTGAGGCAAGTCGTCAACCCTGCTGGCTTTAGTGGCGAACACGGCCGTTTTAGCAGGTTTTCGCTCTGAGGAAGTAGAGACTTCAGCTCCCCAGGCTTTTTGAGCCAACCTTCTAATGTCAGCCATTTTCATTGCTTTTGCATCAGTGTGCATCACAATCATTTTCCTGACTGAGGGATGCAGATTAGCAATGAATAAACCTTTGAAATTCACGTTCTCTTCGCAACCCTCTTCATTCCGCCCTGCAAAATAAGTGCGCCTAAGCCTCTCATAATAGTCGCGAGGGGCTTCAGCTTTTTCGTGCTTAATATGGTGCGCAGCGGCCACGGCAGCTATGGGATCGATAAAAGCCGAAAATTCTCTGATCATTGCCTGACACAGCTCCTCAAAGCTATTACAGACCTCCGGTCCTTGTCTAGACATCCACTCATGGACCGCTCGGCTGGTAGTTTTCCTTACTAACATAGCCTTTTCCTGTTCGGACACTCCGGGCATAAACTGCAAAGTATATCTCAGCTCATGGATGTAGGTCTCCACATTATTCCCTGACACTGACGGGTCAAACCTTTCTACATCTTTGGCTAACTGCCTCAGGGAGTTAATTTTTACGGTTTCTCCGCGGGCAGGGAGACGGCCGTGATCAGGAGCAGGGGGTCTCTGCCTGAATTGCATCACCCTTGCGTTTCGCGCAGGACTCGGCGATCTCCCCCATGCTGATCCGACCACAGACCCTGGCCGGGAGAAACCTCCTTCCGGCGCGCTGGGTCAGCGCTCCGGGCTGCTAGGTGGGCTGGCATGCAAGTGGGATCTAGCCTGTTTTGCTTCCAGTACGAAAGCATCTAACTCCTTTTGCCTTTTCTGGCTGAGCTCAATTAAACTCTCAATTTCTTTTTCTTTTTCTTTCAAGCTCGCTTCCAGGTCTCTCCTAGCTACCTCAGCCGCAGTTTCTCTAGCAGACAAGTCATCTAATTTACCTAGAACTTCCCTGAGTCTGTCTTCACTTTCCTCATTTTTCACTCTCTTTTCTCTGATTATATCCAACAACTCAACTCGCTCCGGCTTATATCTTTCTACAGATGCAGCCATTCAAAATGGGTGAGGTATTTCGCGGCATACCGCGACACGCCCACTGGGGTATCACGCGGTTCACGTGTGTCACGTGACTAACTATCCGGCGTCGCCTTGTAAAACCGCCAGGGGGAGCTTAACCTCTCATGTACAGCATTTGAGCCTTTAATTTTGAACTGTGTATTACAGCATGTTAATCATCAGTCATTCAAATGTTGGTATATTTTATGAAAGCAAGATTGCTCAGTTGGACAAAAGTACACAACCTACCTTTATCAGAAATATTTATGCATCAAAGCCTTTACTGAAGATATTACTAATAGTATTAATAATGGATGGCTTTGGACAAGCTGTATACTCAAAGTATAATTTCTTTAGCACATTTGTACAAGCACTTGGAATCTGTCCAAGCCATACTTTGTCAGGCATTTTGTTTTACTTCAACGGGCATAAAAACTTCCTTGCTTTTAGCAGGGCGTTTCATAATTTCTAACTACGAAAATGATTTAAAATGCGACACCTATCATGAAAAGAAAAAAATACACACCAGTATTCCATTTCTCCCTAAACATTGTAAGCTTCGAAGTCTTTAACTAACGTGATACCGGAGTCAACAAGCATACTTTTAGAATTTGATTAAAAGGGTATATAATATGGAATCATGTATCTCAAGAATTTAATAACGGTATGATTATATCCGTGTACTGCGGCAGGGCTGTGTAGAGCTGTTTCGCCTGCCTGTTTATGCGAGCTGTCTTGTAGCCTACTGGTCTAGGTGCGTGACTACCAATTGGCAGGTTGTGTGTTCAAATCCAGCTGTTGCTGGACCTTTCAGTTTTATTTATTTATTTTTTAATCGCGTAACATAAACATATTACCGTATGCAAACTGTACTGTATACAATATGTATATGTATATTTAATGTCTTAACTGTGCCCGTTTAAGTATTGAATATTCATATCTAATTTTACCACTGAAGGGAAATCTTAACATAAACATACAGTATTTGGCTGGTCTCGGTACTTTAAAGAAAATAATACACACCAGTATTCCATTTCTCCCTAAACATTGTAAGCTTCGAATGAAACCACTAAATAAAGACATAAATATAAAAATCTTAAGATTTGTTTTATTTAATGTTGGTAGCAGGATGAACTGTCAGAGTGTATATTTTGTCGCAAAGTTGCTACAAGATGTTAACAGTGAAAAATGTATTTAGAAATGAGTTATTTCAAGATGAAAAAGAAAACATACACGAAACATGGTTTCATTACGAGCAGAATCGGTCTTGAGATATTTTTAACTTGATTTACAGTATTTGAGAGGTATGTCTTAACACTGATACTACAGTGCTTAAGTACTGCTCACGTATATGTTTCTAGGTTTATATTATGCATTTCATACGGTCAAATTACTTTTGAGCAACTAATAAGAAGCGCAAAACGGTATGCGTTTTAGTTTCGTTTTGTGCTGGAACCCGTGGATTGATTAGAGATATCAAGTACATACAAGTCATTTTTTAAATGTTGTAGTTCGTCTTGAAAAAATGTTACGAGTACATCATCTATCAACAATTACACAGGTTTTGTTTCCATATTGCGGATTTTGGTTAGGTGTTATCAAATCCAATGGCGCTGTGTGTTACTTTACTGAGTCCCATGTCACATGGTCTGTGATTGAAACCTGTAAAACCGGTTTAATTCGTCACAGCCAGCACTCTTCAGGTGTGAGGGTCTTCTGCTCAGAATGAAACGCTAAAATGTTTGTGTATATTCTAATGGTAGTGGGGGCAGGGTGTGTGGGAACAGGTTTGGTTGAAATTGCATTGGAGATCTATGTTCTTCACACCTGAAATATTTTCTCTGAAAGCATTTTCTTCGCAGTTTAACCGATCTTGTTACAGCATGTTACAGTTTACTATTATT
Source organism: Lepisosteus oculatus (assembly GCF_040954835.1). Lineage (NCBI taxonomy): Eukaryota > Metazoa > Chordata > Actinopteri > Semionotiformes > Lepisosteidae > Lepisosteus > Lepisosteus oculatus. The sequence goes on from NC_090708.1 coordinate 29,160,938, forward strand.
AACCATATTAATTTTAAGTGCTTAATGTAAAATCTTGTAAAAATATATTTTCATTGTTCAAATATACATTAATATACATTAAGTCTGACTATCATATAATAAGTTAAATACAAAACTAAAGAAAAAATAGGGTTAAATATAATTCAAAATATTTTGCTAACAATGTTAACTGTTTATGAATAATAAAATGTATTAACTAAGGAGTAGGATGGCACAGTTGTTAGTATGTTTTTTGTTTTGTTTCTTTTTCATAAATACAACAGTAGTACCTGATGTCTCAGTGGCTTTCAAAATTAAATTATGCATGCAAACCTGTGAACTAGAAAGATAACTAAGATTTTAATACTAATTAAATGACCGCGGGCACTTTCCACCCTCTCTACATTCTCAGAGTAGAACAGACTAACCTTCTAATGAAAGACGGTCCACCCCCCACGGACAGGAAAAGTGCCCACAGGCACTTAAACTTAATATGGTCAGTAACAGTAAACAGTAACATGGTAAGAAGGAGCACGTACAAATGTTTTCGAAATAACCACATGTAAGACTCTGATGCTTAAAATGTTTAGGGAGAAAGTGGAATACTGGTGTGTATTTTTTCTTTAAACTACCAATACCAGCCATATACAGTCTGTAATGTAGGGATTTCTATATGTCTTTATTTAGTAGTTACATTAGTGACAAAGGCTAAACTTTTAGCTTCAGTAACGTTTTGAATAGAAGGAAATCCTCTTCCTGGTATAGTATGTATAGCAAACAAGCTCGTCTTTTTTCTCAGAGGGGTGTCAGATGGTGTCAGCCAATCACCATTCTGCGTTGGGTAGCAACGGGTGACTGTTCTCAGGTGGAAGATGTAAACAGCTTAATGTTCGTGTTAAATATTTTTTTTTAATTAAAATTCATTCTATACAGCAATCGCATATTTGGGTACCGTTTCATAAAACTTTCATGCTTAAAATGTTTAGGGAGAAATGGAAGACTGGTGTGTATTTTTTCTTTAAACTACCAAGACCAGCCATACACAGTACAGTTTACATACATACAGTAATGTTTATGTTCCTAAATTAATATCGTTTATGACCTTCAGATGCGTTATGCTCCTCTTCTTTTTATGCTCAGCTACTAAAATTTCCCTTTAGTGGTAAAATCCATATAAATATTCAAAACTAAGCGGATTAAAATGTGCACAGTAAAGACATTAAATGATTAAATCTTTGCACTACCAACCAATGCACCACGAGTGCCCCTGTCGGTTATTTTGGCCAGCCAATCACTTGCCCTGCGGTACCCCGCGGTGGCTTGTGGGTAGGTTACTGTACCGCGGGTTTTTACCGCGCATTTTGAATGGCTGCATCTGTAGCTTTCCCTGAATTTTTTTAAACTTTGTCAGCTCGGACAAAGACAGTTCCAGCTGTTTAGCTAGATTTAAGGCGAAACTAGATAGGACCTGAACTGAACTAGATAAGACCCACGCGGTATTACCACGCCCTGCCAGTCCCTGATTGGTTGGTCAAGATGAGATATAAGTCACTTACTCTTGACACTTAGGAATGCAGTCCAGATGTCCATTCGGCACTCCCTAGACTGATAGGCGCCAATGGATGACCATTGATCATGATAGCCAGGCTTAGCTAATTGCATCCCCGTCTGGGAGCTTGTTTCTTATCAAAAGAAAACATCTTAAATCAGCCTGCATGAATTATTTCTCTGTGGCTGCACCACAGAGATGGAGGGTGAGATGGGGCCTCCTTTAGGAGCATACCAACGCTTAATTCTGTTTTATTAACAAGCATTGCCGCTACAACATGAACATTTCTGTCTTGAGTCTTTCTTAACAATATGGTGTAAACAGTGTCTGGTTTCTACTGTGATTATTATTTCATTACTGAAGTAGCCTTTTGATATTTGCACAGTAATTTTTATTTTTATGGCTGTTTTCATATTCGTAGTTTTCTTCTGTTAAAACTTAAATCTCTCGCATTAAACTGGCTATAAATGCAAGAATTCAACCAGATATTCTTACTTGTAAAATGTCTACTGTTGCATTGCAGTTAGTTAATGTAGTTAGTCCATAGTCAGCAATCTAAACTTTATAGTTAAGCTTTAATGATTGATGTTGTACCAGTAACCTTTAGAAATACTATAGTACTTCACAAATGCTTTGTGTGTTTTGAAATCTTTTGAGTAAAAGCCTTATAAAAATAGGTATAGTTTTTACAGGACATCACAAAGAAATAGGATGGTATAATTCTTATAATTGCTTAGTGATTGTATTTGGAAGATTATGGACTAAACAGACTTCAGGGATGCCAGTGGATCATTGTGCTATTTAGAATTATTCCAAATATCAAGCGACCTCTTTGTTGTAGTATTTTTAGTATTATTTATTTAGTATTGATAAAGAATAGATTTATTAAAGTCGTGTGATGTGTATTTTAAAATAATGTAAAATAAAGTTTTTTATTATTGTTATAGAGAAACATGATCAGATTTTCCCTGGTTCTGAAAAAAGACGATTAAAATCTGTAATCTTTCCACTTGTATGTCATCGGACATTAACGAGTACAACCCCCCTCTCTGCTGGAGTGCTGGCTGTGACGAATTAAATCGGTTTCACAGGTATTTTTAAAGTAGGAAGTACAGTGTTAACTAGTAGCTAGGCTCCTCAATGAAATCGCTTTAACATGCTAATGCGTTGGTGTAACAGTCCGGGCGTGGCAAGCTTCCAATGTCAACTCGACTTGATTGGAAGACAATGAACGTATTTTAGCCCTAAATGAATTAATAGAAAACATGGTTTACATAAAAGACATTTTTCCAAGAAAGTTTATAATAATACGATCTATAGTTGAAATCTGAGCCTAAATATAAAGAAAAAACATTTTCAGAGAGCAATCACGCTGTGTTTATGTCGAAAAAGCGATTAGGTTTATGAGCAATCTAATTACCTATTCTCTTAAAATGCTATATAAAATAAAGTTTATTTAAAGATGAATGATAAGTGTCGCAGTTTAAATAATTTTCGTAGTAGGGCTTGGACAGATTCCAAGTGCATTTTTGCAATTTACGTTGCATTGTCCAATGTGCTGTTGTAGTACAGTTTAGAATACAGTAAGTCTAAACTGTATCAGCTTTATTTATGGGTTGCAATTTAGAAAAAGTCAAAAACCACACTCAAAATGCAATTTAGAGCTTTCTGGCAAGAGGAGACACCCAAATTAATAATGTAACATGCCACTGTTTGTGCATGAACAAAGTTATACTGCAATTTTCCTTAGATACGCGATTAAAAAAATATTTTTTTTGAATCCCCGGCGGAACACATTCCATAAGAATCAGCGCTTTTCTACAGTATATCGCCTTTAAACACATATATTTAAACACGCATTTACGATTTAAATCAAAACCTGATTCAAATCAATATAAATGTTTATTTTGTAACGCATAGGTGACTATTCATTGTTATTAAAAAGACTTAAATTCGATCATGTTGTGATATTTAGAAATATAAATTTGTTTGGTGCGAGTGAGGTTTTATTTAATCTCTGACCAAGGGAAATGTTTCATTTTTTCAAAGAAATGTTTGTTAAAAAATAAAGCCTTAGTTCCATGGGATTCAATCACAGACCGTGTGACATGGGAGTCAGGAACCTAACCCACAGCGCCACCGGCGCGGTCACATGCTGAGGGCTGAAAAAGACTACAGAAAAATTATCGACAGACAATGTACAGATTTGATTAAGCTATAAAATAATGTAATTAGGCACAGAACAAGTTTACAGCACAGTACAATAATAAATGCTGACCATGACTTTAGAAGCATAAATTACCTTACACTCAATTTAAACACAAGCTGTCTTTGGCCCTCTAAGCTGGTTCATACAGAAATGTAGAGAACCAGGCTCAGAACACACAGCTTCATTAGTGAATACATATGCAGGACAACTAGAGAAGACGTTTTACAGAGGATGGATTTTTAGAAACATCCCATCAGTGACATCACTGAAGTCAACTCCTAGGTAACTGTCGTGTGGATAGTTTCACAAGAATCAGACAAAGGTTTAAGCATCGCTTGTTCTAAATAAAACTGCAAAAAAAAACAACAACCCATAACGTACTTCTTTGCGGCTCTGTTTGCCCAAATCATATATTCACAACGTGAAATTAGAAAATAATATTACGTAACCAAAATCCGCAATATGGAAACAGAACCTGTGAAATTGTTGACAGATGATGTACTCCTAACATTTTTACAAGACGAACTTCAACATTTAAAAATGACTTCTATGTACTTGATATCTCTAATCAATCCACTGCACTACATTAAAACAAAACGTAAACTAAAACGCCCTGGGCATACCATTTCGCGCTTCTTATCAGTTGCTCAAAAGTAATTTGACCGTATGAAATGCATAATATAAACCTAGAAACATATACGTGAGCAGTATTTACGTAGTATCGGTGTCAAGACATACCTCTCAAATACTGTAAATCAAGTTAAAAATATCTCAAGACCGATTCTGGTCATAATGAAACCATGTTTCGTGTATGTTTTCTTTAAAGTACTGAGACCAGCCATATACTGTATGTTTATGTTCCAAAATTAATATTGTTTATGGCCTTCACACGCGTTGCAGTATGCTCCTATTCTTTTTATGCTCAGGCACTAAGATTTCCCTTCAGTGGTAAAATTCCATATGAATATTCAAGACTTAAACGGGCACAGTTAAGACATTAAATATACATATACATACTGTATACAGTACAGTTTTCATACGGTAATATGTTTATGTTCCTAAATCAATCTCTTTTATGAGCATGTGAAAGGCATGGTGAATCGATTCTCAAAATTACTGTACTTTGCATGATTGGAAACAAATGCGTGATTGCGAAATGCTGTGGTGTTACTTTTACAAAGACGGTCAATGAAAAAAAGAATGTGGACCAGGGCAATACTTTGAGTTTACACTTACAGCTTGTCCAAGGTCATTCATTATTAATACTATTAGTAATATCTTTGTTAAAGACTTTGAAGGCAACAGCTCAAACATGATAGGTTGAGCTTTATTAGCTCCACCTTGCGGAAATTCAGGATACTATTATTTTGCTAGCGGTATTTACCGGTAACTCGCGGTATTTACCGGTAACTCGCGGTAGACTGCGTACAGCGTACCTGAAAATAATGCGGTATTGCCCGTGCATTTTGAATGGCTGCATCTGTATATACACTATGATGCACATCACATTTACCATAATGCTCCACATGCCATGTTAAGCTTTCTCTGCTCCACCAGGAAGTTTTACAAAGGAGTGCAGTCCCACAACTGAGTATTTATAAAAAGCTGTGGTAGTTCTGAACTTCAAAGTACTGCAGTATCCCCTGCTCATTCTGAATAGCTGGACATGCTAGATAGAATGCCGGAGTATAGAAGGACACACACACAGTGACACAGTAATCATTTAGAACTAATTTTCAAATTAAACTTGTATCTTATAGGGAGGTGAGTAGAAACTAGAGCGCCCAGAGAAAACCCATGAGGAAATGAGAAGAGCATACAAACTCCACACAGAATTGCAAGGTGACAATTGTACTGCTGTGCTATCTGTATACTTACTGTAATACCATACTGTATAATTTAATAGTAGCATAAAGTAATTCACCAGTCAATAGTTAAATTAATGAGATTTTTAGGGTCAAATGTTTAAGTCTTATTTGGCTAGTCAGATTTTCACACATAACAAAAAATATTCTTCAGCTTAATTTAATTTTATGTTATTTTTTTAATGTTTCTTTTAAATAACTCTATAGGATTACCTTATCATTTTGAGGCTGGAAATGAGAATTCCGATCAGAATTTTCAGACACACGTCCTAAGATAAAATGGTAGTGACAGGGAAGAAGACAAGTTAACAAATATTTTTTTCTGTGATCATAAACTAAATTTTAAATGGGCATATGCAGTGTATATACATAAAGAGATTTAATAAAATGTTCAACAACAAAAACTTTTAAGTTATATAGTCATTCCTTGCTGCTTCGGACATCATTCGGTTATGGTAAGGGGGGGTCATGGTATTTGGCCAGTTAAGAGACCCTGACCAAATGGTCAGTTTAAGATTACGCCCCCAGGGGGTTCCTAGCTCGCATCTGGAATCCTTATCAGTTAACCCCCTTTCCTGCCATAAACCCCTGTTGCTTAGAAGTCTCATTTTCAGGCAGAACTGACTTAAGTTAACCCTTTTTACATCTTGTCTCTTACTTCACAGTAAAATAGTAGAAATAAAATAGTATAAAAGAAGTGGAGTTCATATACATCTGCAAACAAAGCCTTAATTTGACCAGAGTACAATAAGAATTGCAAATGTGTTCTTTGGATACAAGTTATTAAACACAGAAACTGCTGATTGGTTGGGTCTCGTTTCTTAAAGTAGGAAAATGTGAATGTTTATTAACAGTTTGTCTACAATGGTCATTAGTTTCAACTTCAATACTTCAAAAGAAGTAAAGTAGAATAGATTTCTTGAGTGAAGGCAGTTTTACATTGTGTTACTGTTAACACGGAATGCCCATTTTTATTGATGTCTCATCGAGTTCTGAGCCAGCTGACATCTGATGCTCACTGTACTGCTGTATGGTTGACCTTTGCTGTTTCTTATTTCTAAGGTGAACTGATTCTATAGCACATCAATACAGTATATGCATTTCAATATGATCCTGTCCATATATGAAGCATAGCTCTCAAGTCATGTTCTGCATAATTCAATCCTGAATAGACTGAATACCTGTACTGTGATTATATCTTCTTCTCTTGTTCAGTTGGTAAACAAGGACAACGATGATTATCAAGAGCATGGCACCCACGCCACCCAGAGCCAGGACTGTAAAAAGGCCATACCCTTCACATGGCCCTGTTCAATCAATACAAAAGTACTCACTCACTCAAGACATTGTAGAATAACTGACAAATAAGCTCCACGATTGCCATTCATGAATTCTTTACAGCACATTAGATATTAATAGTGTCATTAACCTGCTAAGAACTTCCACTTATGTGTGATTGAATTTTATTAATAAAAATGTGTTCTCACATATGGTACTGTATAAACACTTTGTAAACTTATATTGTTAATAAATTATATAAATAATTTTATGTTAACAACTTGTTTCCTTGAATTTCAGAATTTTGCAAAAATAAAGTGCTATGAGAATAGATATGCAGAGACAATTACCTGGATTTGGCTTCTCAGCTGTGGTCTCATTGGATTTTTCATTCAAAAATAAGAAGAACAAAACATCAATTGCAAAAACAAAACTTAAATATAAAAAAACAATACAAATACAAAGTCTGTAGACAAGGACAACGAGAATTATAAAGAGCACAGCACTCACGCCAGCCAGAGCCAGGACTGTTGGAAGGCCATCATACGGCCCTGTTCAATTAATACAAAATGACCTTTCAAGTCATCTCAGAAAACCTGCAGCCTACGACCTGCAGTTTCCATTAGTGAATTGTTTACAACATACAGGATATTAACAGCAGCATTAACCTGCTTAGAAATTACTTTCACTTATGTTCTGTTGAATACGTTTAATAAAAGGTGTGTTTTCATATAAAGTATAAACACTTTGTAAATGTATAGTGTAAATAAATTATATAAATAGTTTTATGTCAATAACTTGTGTAGCGGCGAGGCTTATTAATAAGGCAGAATTAAGTGTTTCTGAGCTTCCCAAATGAGGCCCCATTTCTCTGTTCATCTCTGTGGTGCAGCCACAGAGAGACCATTAGTGCCGGGTGATTTAAGGTCCTAGGACAGCTCCCAAAGAGGGATGCACTTAGCTAAGCCTGGCTATCATGATCAATGGTCATCCATTGGCGCCTATCTGTCTAGGGAGTGCCAGTTGGACATCAGCGCGCCTCCTGACCATCCTGAGACTCAGCCCGGACAACCACGGAACGGCCAGTGTGTCAGAGTGCCAGAACTTTCCTTTGTTCTAAGAGTCTAGAGTGGAGGTTGCCAGAGAGTAACCAGCAGCAGGCCTCATGAACAGGTCGGAACTGTGGACAGCTGAATCACTATTCAGAACTAGCTCTTCATCAGGAACGAACCGGTCCTCTTCCTGACTTGCTGGGACCCACAGTCATCTTTTCTCCTGTGCACAACTTTGCTAGTTAAAGCCAACAGTGAGCATCAGCAGCGCACCGTCGCAAGCCGCACAGCACAGCCTGGCACGGAGCCAGAGAGCGCGGATTGGACAGCAACAGCCTGCAACTGTTTCTTTGTGCCCGCAGGAGATCTGAATCCCCAGAGATTGGATGAATATTCAACTTCACCGCATTACTGCTCGAGAATTCAATTGTTATTCCAACCAGTTGATATCAATTTAATTCCTAAGAGTTATGTACTTGTTTTGAGTATCTAATGTAGAAGTTGTAACCAAGTTCACTTTACGAAACGGTCGTTGGATTCTAAGGCCATCAAAATAATCATTTTGTGATTTACTGCTACTATTAATAATTGTCCCAGTAAATGCCCAAACCCTACAGAACTGGTGCCTTTAGAGAGCACACTACAGTTGGATTCTAAGGCCATCAAAAGAATCATTTTGTGATTTACTGCTACAATTAATAATTGTCTCAGTAAATGCCCAAATCCTACAGAACTGGTGCCTTTAGAGAGCACATTACATTTTATTGGCTTCCCTGGACAAGCTATGGTAAGACTGAAATGAGTCAACCAAGCGGAATAATTCATATAAAACGCAGCGGGTTTCATACACGACAATACAATGTGCTGAAAGCCGAAAGGAAAAAAGTTCCTCTTGCTCTTTAAGCAGTGCTTGATTGCTTTGTGATCTTTTGCGATCTACCGGGTTGATTGCATACTTGATCTTGTGGTTTTCTGTGGTAAAACTGTGATTTCGTACTTAAAAGTAATACTCTTTAAGTTTAACGATGGTTGCTAAAAGGTCTGAATTCGAGTCGCTATTAAGCACTTTCTCTAGCAGTGACAGGTCTGACCACGATCTCCGCCATATCTCCGTCAGCGGAGAAGCTAGGAGAATAAACTTCCATTCTCTGAGAGAGCTAGCGAATGACATAGAGATATTTGACCCCGTAGTGTCAGAGAATAATATCGAGAGGTATATTCAAGACCTCAGGTATACCCTGCAGTACCTGCCAAACGCCACGGAACAGGAGAAAGTGTTTCTGGTCAGGAAAACTACCAGCAGAGCTGTACATGAGTGGATGGCTAGGTAGATGAAAGAAGTCTGTAATGACTTTGAGGAGCTGTGTCAAGCACTTATCGAAGAATACAGTGCGTTTATTGACCCGACTGCCGCGATAGTCGCCGCCCTTAGTATTAAGCACGAGAGAGCAGAGTCCCCTCACGAATATTACGAGAGACTTAGACGAACTTATTTTGCAGGGCGAAATGATGATGGTTGCGAAGAGAACACACATTTCAAGGGTTTATTCATCGCGAATCTCCACCCGTCAGTCAGAAAGATGATCTTAATGCATACAGATGCACAGACCATGAAAATGACTGATATTAAGAGATTCGTGCAGAAAGCCTGGGAGTATGATGTCCAAAGTCGCTCTGAGCAAAAAGCTGCTAAAGTGACTGTGTTCGCTGTCAGAGCCAGCAGGGTTAATTCCCTCCTGCTCGAAGGAGCACAGGCTCCTGAGCACTCACACAGGACTGCACCCAGCATCCTAAGTGCCATGAGAACACCGGGGGAGGGAAAGGGCTAGAAAAGGCTGAACAAAAGGATTCAGTAGCCACCCGCCTGGCCAGGCTTGAACAAACTTTATTAGGACAGGGACAACCGCTCCCCAAGGCTGCCGGAAGTGTGAATGAGCTGATACTCTCCACTGGAGGAGGCGGAGACCCGCCCCCTCTCCCTCCCCCAGTCTATCTGATTGAGCGGAAGGGTTCCTGCCTGGATGAGGTCAGTCACTCCCAAGCAAGTGCTGACTCTACCCCTGAAGTCACAGAGTAGGCAGTTAAACACAGAGGAAAAGCAGGAAGCTTTTACCTCAAGGCTGCCATGGGAGATGTCTTACCCAGTGAGACACTGATTGAAACTGAGGTTGAAAGGATTTTGATGTCACACGGCAAGCTCAAACAGATTGAAAAAGAAAAGGGTATGCGACTCAGAGTGGAACCTTTGGTGGATCACCAGAAAGGCAAGGTGTGGAAACAGGTCAAGGCTCCTAAGCCTTCTGTACAGAAGGAAAGGGGGGCCAAGAGGAAGACTGTGCTCACACAGTGCCCACCGAACACAGAAGCCCATGTGGAGATTCCTTCTGTTCCCTCTGGACAATAAATACAAATATTTTCTTGTTCCCCGGATATACGGGGAAGTCGTGCCCCGGCCTAGGTCCCAACAGCCTCCCTGCCACAGGAGCGGTGTTCCGAGCAGCCGCCTGATCCACCAGGTAAAGCACACCCCTTTTACATCCCTAAAGAGGAGCAGATCTCCCCACCTGGTGATGAAAAGGAGCTTTCCCTGTGCACCCTGGCACCCAAGAAGGGTCAGGACCCCCACCCCGCAGTGGTGGAAGGGATCCAGATGGCAGGAGAGCAGGTTGGTGATGTAGCCCTTGCCCTTAGCCCTGAGAGGTCCTCTATCAGTGAGGATCTGCTTGAGCAGCTGTCACAGGGCCACCACCAGGTGCCCCTGGTGCATAATTCACAGGTTAGACAGGAGGTCCTGCTGGACGCTGAGACTACTGCGCTGTGGACACACCTGATCCCAGATGCCGATTCCCTCTGCTATGACCCAGGGAACCTGCAGTCAGGTAACATTATTTCTCACAACTACCAGGTAGTGAGTGAGACTGACCTGATTGTTCCTGCCTGAACGGCAGGGTTGCCAACACACCCAGTCCCCCAGAAGGGACAGGGAATGAAAGCCGAGCCGGTTTTCTCACAGCCACCAGCTCAGTCTGTCAGTCTGAGTCTGACCAACAGTGGTTCAGCTAGACTGGAGCTGGATGGTCAAGTCACCCGCCTGCCAGTGCAGGACATCGCAAAGAGGGGTGTCAGAATCCCCGCCTGCACTGACATGGGCCTGGTGGGTGATAGTAAGTTCAAAGACAGTGAACTAGCTATCCCACTGCTGGGGCAGCTCCCTGAACCCCTAGCGAGGGAAGGGGGGAGCGAGCAGGTGTCCTACACCTACCCCCAGCGAACGATTGTAAACATGCCGATAGAAGGAGTCCTCAATCAGGAAGTGTGCAGGGTGGACCTGAACATTGAGAATGGGGTTACAATCCCAGATCACTCAGTTGCTCCAGATGACCACTCAGCAGAGGGTCAGGCATGCTCCACTGCTGCACCGCCCCCTGCAGGGTTCCTAGAGAACAGGCATGAAGAAATCGAAAAAGCAGATGCCCTGGAAGCGGAGGAGCAGCATCAGCCGCTGCGTCAGATCTCCCCAGATTTCCAGGATGTTGGTGCCTAAGATGCCACATGGCATACTGAGCAAGACACCATGTACATGCTGCGCCAGCTTAGAAAGGCGACAGTCACTCAGAAGGAGATGACTGGGATCAGCCACCCTAAAAGACTTTTGGGAAGACTGATTGCTGCCTCCACTGTTGTGCATTTGCTATTTCTGGTAGGTTTGTGTGCTACTGGCACTCTCACCCTGACTGCCCCATGAAGGCAGGTGTCAGAGATGCCAGAGGGTAGTGACAGACTGTATCAACAGCAGCAAAAGTTGGAAAGCTTATGGAAAATCCTACAGGCAACTTCCTATGCAACAGGGTTGAATCTTATCCCCCACCTAGTGGACATGATTGTTGGTGTTATACAGTGGGTTTATGCTTGTGTGCAACAGGCCAGAATGTTGACACAAGACCTGTTAAGGTAGTTTAGTGCCACTGTAGCCAGTCTAGCCATGGCACAATTCCCAACCCACTTGATTCCACTCTTCTCAGTAGAGGAGTATGTGACATTAACCCCATCGCTCATAGCTCACCCAGAAGGCAATCCAAGATTGAATTCGGTTCCAAATCTTGAGATGGGTATGGCTTCCAAAGCTATCCATTGGCTGTGTCTAACTGATACACCAATGAAGGGTGTAAAGCTACTAATGGGCAGAGGGAGGTTAATGAACCCCATGAAGATCAGGTGGGAAGTAAATGGCTGGTCAGCACACCACATTTAACTGTCACCATGACTTGTGACAGGCATGATACAGCGACCACAATGCAGCTACCTAACCAAATAGTTTTCCTGTAAGTTCCCGAGGAGGCCATAGCACAGCTTGGTGACTTAACACTGTACGGTCTGGAACCAGACAATATAAGACCAAACTTGAGGTCATGGATGCCTTCAGGTGCCACACTATAGAATTGGATAGAAATCCAAGAAACAGTATGCTCTGAAGAGGTACAGGTAGTTAGTTTGTTTTAATGGAACAAACCTCCAAATCACCCTAGCAGATACCCAACACAGGTGTTGTGGTTTATCGGGGGGGGCTGGGAACAGGAACCAGTGTTATTGTAACACTGCTGCTGGGTAGTTGAATCATGACTGACAGTGTACTCTGAATGCTGTACTCTTTCATCAAGATGTACTCTGGGTAGCACGAATGAGTCAAAGGTAGCATGCCAAAAGAAAGGAAGTTACTTCTTCCCAAATATCTGCCCACAGAGGTATCAGATATTGACAGTGAACTTCCTGATGTGTAATGCATAGACTGAGATGATGTTTCCTACCGTGTTTATACATATACATAACATAGATGTTATTCATCATGTTTGTTTCCAATGCTGGTTCCGGTATGAATTCTCGAGGAGTAATGTGAACATTTAAGGTTAATGTTCTAATGACAAGGGACATCACTTAACTCTGTTTTGTTTTGAAGGCAACAACGCCTCAGGACCTCGTGACCTTCAAAAAGGGGGGTTATGTAGCGGCAATGCTTGTTAATAAGACAGAATTAAGTGTTGCGGTGCTTTCCCAAATGAGGCCCCATCTCTCTCTTCATCTCTGTGGTGCAGCCACAGAGAAGCTTTTCATGCAGGCTGATTTAAAGATGTTTTCTTTTGATAAGGGACAGCTCCCAATGGGGGATACACTAAGCTAAGCCTGGCTATCATGATCAATGGTCATCCATTGGCGCCTATCTGTCTGGGGAGTGTCAGATGGACATCTGGTCTGCATTCCTAAGTGTCAGGAGTAAGTGACTCATATCTCACCTTGATCAACCAATCAGGGACTGGTAGGGCCGAGTAACCCACGTGGGACTCTGATGCCCATGGAACTTTCAGCCATTTAACGAGCTTAAGTTCCTCCAGGTAAAAACAGGCAACACAGAGGGCCTGAGAGAATTCTGGAGAATTTGTGGACTTTTCTAAAGGGATTTCAAAGGAGAATTCCAGGGCAGGATGGCCCAGAAGCAGAAGGCTCCCAAGGTTAGGACATTCTCGCAGCGAGCCTCCTGACCATCCTGAGACTCAGCCCGGACAACCACGGAACGGCCAGTGTGCCCAAGTGCCAGAACTTTCCTTTGTTCTAAGAGTCGAGAGCGGAGGTTGCCAGAGAGTAACCAGAGGATCCACCCGAGGTTAGCACCAGCAGCAAGCCTCGTGAACAGGTCGGAACTGTGGACAGCTGAATCACTATTCAGAACTAGCTCTTCATCAGGAACGAACCGATCCTCTTCCTGACTTGCTGGGACCCACAGTCCTCTTGTCTCCAGTGCGCAAACTTTGCTAGTTAAAGCCAACACTAACTAGCCGGTCAGTGAGCATCAGCAGCGCACTGTCGCAAGCCGCACAGCACAGCCTGGCATGGAGCCAGAGAGCCCGCAGGAGATCTGAATCCCCAGAGATTGGATGAATATTCAACTTCACCGCATTACTGCTCGAGAATTCAATTGTTATTCCAACCAGTTGATATCAATTTAATTCTTAAGAGTTATGTACTTGTTTTGAGTATCTAATGTAGAAGTTATAACCAAGTTCATTTACGAAACGGTCTAAATGAATGATATACTGAACGTATGTCCTCTTGATATTTGCATCTCTTCGTAACTGACTGAATATATACCTTTTGTATTCTGATAACCCTCTCGATAAGATCTGTTAGGTTTATATGCACATTATATGTATTAATAAATGTATCCTCGTGTATTAGTACCTGTGTGTGTGCTTTGTTTGAGTTATATCGCATGGTTGGATTCTAAGGCCATCAAAAGAATCATTTTGTGATTTACTGCTACAATTAATAATTGTCCCAGTTAATGGCCAAATCCTAAAAAACTGGTGCCTTCAGAGAGCACACTACAGACCCATTCTAAATAATTTAACTAAATGGTGTTAAATGTTTTAAAAAGCAATAAACAATGGAGTTTGTCAGTGATTTTAGGAAAATTGGAACACCCTTCCAACCTAATGTAATTAATTGTCAGATGTACAAATTGTCAATGACTACAACATCTAACAAGATCTTATCACTAATACCTAATGCCCCACAAATGCCACCTACAGATGAAGCCATTCAAAATGTGCAGTAAAACCCCATAAAGCGTGATTTGGGCTGCAGTTTGCCATGTCATTTGATTCGCTGGCCAAAGATGCACTTGTGGTGCATTAACTGTTAGTGAAACGATTGCTTCATTTAATCTCTACTGTGCATGTTTGAATCCGCTTAATAAGGAAATTTAAAACTAAAGGGAAATTTTGGTAGTTGAGCATAAACATAACAGGGGCATAAAGTTTCTGAATGTCATAAACTATATTAATGTAGGAATATAATTATATTATAATGGTAATGGTAGTTTAAATAAAAAATACATAACAGTATTCCACTTTCTTCATAAACATTTTATGCATTAAAATCTTTCACTTGGTCACTTGCTGTGATTATTTTGGAAAAGTTTTGATGTGCTCATTCTGACAATATTAAGTTTATATACTTTATTAAAAGCTATAATGTTTTAACCTTTTCTATGAATACTTGCGCTCATTGTCGCAGCATAAAAAGGTGTACTTTTTAGAATCCACTTAATAGGGATTATAATATGAAATTTCATATCTAAAGAAATTAATAACAATATTTATTTAAAATTCTCCTGATCATAACTGTAACAAATTGTCATGTTACACTTCCTTATGTAACAATCATGACATTTCCAAAATCTGAAGCTTCTTAATGTATAAATGGCTGACCCTGCACTCTGACCCCAAGCTTCTCTCCGTGTCTGTGTCTCATGGAGAGCAAGGGGGGTTATGCAAAAACACAAATTCCAAACACAATAAATTGTATATGGCCAATAAAGTGATATGATCTTATCTATATTAATTAGATATATGTATTTAGCTGGTTGTATCAGGGTATTTATTTTATATATCACAGTATTTAAATGTTCAATTCACATTCATCTTCTCATAGCGGGGTACTGGGGACCCCATCCCCCCGGACAGACAAAGGGGATAAAGGTGTTAAAAATTCATTTAAAAGTTCAGCACATTTTAAATGAATGAGAAGCTATGAACAGCAGCAGCACCTGTGTCGATGTTAGTGTTTTTTTAATAAACAATATAATAATAATAATAATAATAATAATAATAATAATAATAATAATAATAATAATAACAATTATTATTATTATTATTATTATTAATAATATATTTATTATTATTACTATTACTATTATTATTAAGAATAATAAGAATAATTAACAATAATATAACAAATCAAATTCTAAAAAGATGAACTTCAGAACGTCTACTTTTTCTGTTTCAAATCAGTCAGGATCTCGGAGTTTCAAAATATTTCGCATGAAAGACCATAAAAGAAGCAGACCTTAAATTTAGATCGGATATGTCCATAGTTACTGTTAATATGATGGCAAATATAATTGAGGTTCTACTGTTTAAAATTTAAGCTTTTAAAGTAATGCAATATCTAAATTTGGCAGGGACATGTCATTGTTTCTTATTTTTGATTTTCTTTAAAAATGTTTATAAAATCAGCTTCCCACTTTCACCTTGTCATAAATATAGTGGGAATATAGTATATTTGGAGGCTTGTTCAGGATCTTTGATCTGTTTTGAGGAGCCATAGTACAATCAGACAGATTTTAAATTCTCTAAACAACTTTAGCTGTTTGTCAAATTCATCTACTTTGCAGAGTACATGACTTCTGAGAAGTTACATTTTTCTCTCATGCAAATTCATCAAAGGTTTATTTTAATATTTTATAATTTTGAAACTTTGGATGGTGTTGTAGATATCTGGCTCTGGCCCGGGGTCATTGAGCTGGTCTCCTGGAGAAGTTTATGTGCAGTTTTATGCCACACCACAGAAATAGCTGAAAGGTGGGGCAACATCCTCAAGAGTAGCCACTAGACCATAAGTAGAATGTGGACTCTCAAACCCCCATTCATAGTAATAACATGGCTGGACTCAAACTATATAAACCTCTGTAAAACTGAGGTTTTTCTGTTGCAATATGGGGCAGTGTGGGAAAGACATCTTGTGTGTGTCTCCTTCAGTGATCTCTGGAAAGGGCCATTTACGTTACAAATTAACTAAAATCAAACCTTTACTAGACTGCCTTGTGACTCTTTGCATCCCTACATTTTGGCATCACGAACAGGATACACCCATCTGAGGCTGGTTTCTTGTCTTGATTCCTATCTCCAATGGAGGGTAAGTAGACATTTTTATCATAGATAAATTACTACCCTCTTATAGGTCTAGTAGAGATTGGAATTAATGCTGGGAACTGGTAAAGTGTATCTAAGAACTACAGGGATTATGTCACTGTGTACTTCAGTGAAGAGGCTAGATGAGTCAATAGAGAAGAGTGCCTCAGAGGACGTATGGTGCCGGGGCTGACGCCCGTTCAGAGAGATAAGAGAGTTGAGGAAGACCTTTCTGGAAAATGGAAGGATAAAAAGGATATGAAGTTTGAAGTAGTAAAAGAAACAAAACAGAAAAATAGTAAAAATAATAATATTAATGTAATATTCTATGGATATCTCCATGGAGCTTATGGATATTCAATAGATCTACAGTACAGTATATGGTACCTTATGAAAATGTACATGTGAAAGAATAATATTAAATATAAAAATTTGATTAGAATAACATCAGAATTACCAGTATAAGTAACAAAGTATTTTTAAAGATACAAAGCCAAAAATAAGAGAATAACTTCAAATTCTCCTGCAGAATTGAGGAAGACTGAAAGATCACTAGTTATTCCAAATTTATGGTATGAAATTAGGGACAGTGCACAGCAGGTGCAAGTGACAAAAGTTAAAAGAAAAGACACAAGTATGTAAAATGAAACATATACAGGCAGAATCACTAGTTGAAGAAATAGTAGAAAAGATGAGAATTTATCAAAAAGAATATACAGACAATTAGGTATGATATTTGAAAATAAGATCAATAGCCTGTGATGATTAATAGTAAATTTGATAAAGTAAATGAAACTAAAGAATCTGAGTATATACAGTGCCTTGCGAAAGTATTCGGCCCCCTTGAACTTTTCAACCTTTTGCCACATTTCAGGCTTCAAACATAAAGATATAATTTTTTTATTTTATGTGAAGAATCACCAACAAGTGGGACACAATTGTGAAGTGGAACGAAATCTATTGGATTTTTGAAACTTTTTTAACTAATAAAAAAATGAAAAGTGGGGCGTGCAAAATTATTCGGCCCCTTTACTTTCAGTGCAGCAAACTCACTCCAGAAGTTCAGCGAGGATCTCTGAATGATCCAATGTTGTCCTAAATGACTGATGGTGATAAATAGAATCCACCTGTGTGTAATCAAGTCTCTGTATAAATGCACCTGCTCTGTGATAGTCTCAAGGTTCTGTTGAAAGCGCAGAGAGCATCATGAAGACCAAGGAACACACCAGGCAGGTCCGTAATACTGTTGTGGAGAAGTTTAAAGCCAGATTTGGATACAAAAAGATTTCCCAAGCTTCAAACATCCCAAGGAGCACTGTGCAAGCGATCATCTTGAAATGGAAGGAGTATCAGACCACTGCAAATCTACCAAGACCTGGCCGTCCCTCTAAACTTTCAGCTCAGACAAGGAGAAGACTGATCAAAGATGCAGCCAAGAGGCCCATGATCACTCTGGATGAACTGCAGAGAACTACAGCTGAGGTGGGAGAGTCTGTCCATAGGACAACAATCAGTCTTACACTGCACAAATCTGGCCTTTATGGAAGAGTGGCAAGAAGAAAGCCATTTCTCAAAGATATCCATAAAAAGTCTCGTCTAAAGTTTGCCACAAGCCACCTGGGAGACACCCCAAACATGTGGAAGAAGGTGCTCTGGTCAGATGAAACCAAAATCGAACTCTTTGGCCACAATGCAAAACGATATGTTTGGCGTAAAAGCAACACAGCTCATCACCCTCAACACACCATCCCCACTGTCAAACATGGTGGTGGCAGCATCACGGTTTGGCCCTGCTTTTCTTCAGCAGGGACAGGGAAGATGGTTAAAATTGAGGGGAAGATGGATGCAGCCAAATACAGGACCATTCTGGATGAAAACCTGTTGGAGTCTGCAAAAGACCTGAAACTGGGACGGAGATTTATCTTCCAACAAGACAATGATCCCAAACATACAGCAAAATCTACAAAGGAATGGTTCACAAATAAACGTATCCAGGTGTTTGAATGGCCAAGTCAAAGTCCAGACCTGAATCCAATCGAGAATCTGTGGAAAGAGCTGAAAACTGCTGTTCACAAACGCTCTCCATCCAACCTCACTGAGCTCGAGCTGTTTTGCAAGGAAGAATGGGCAAGAATTTCAGTCTCTCGATGTGCAAAACTGATAGAGACATACCCCAAGCGACTTGCAGCTGTAATCGCAGCAAAAGGTGGCTCTACAAAGTATTAACGCAAGGGGGCCGAATAATTTTGCACGCCCCACTTTTCATTTTTTTATTAGTTAAAAAAGTTTCAAAAATCCAATAGATTTCGTTCCACTTCACAATTGTGTCCCACTTGTTGGTGATTCTTCACATAAAATAAAAAATTTATATCTTTATGTTTGAAGCCTGAAATGTGGCAAAAGGTTGAAAAGTTCAAGGGGGCCGAATACTTTCGCAAGGCACTGTAGGAGTATGGAAATGGAAAAATGAAGAAAGAACTAATGAGTGAGGCATTAAGACTGCTTGCTGTTGTAAGATGTTCAGTGACAGAACAACAGCTTTAAAACTATTAGCCTCTAAAGGGAAATTGGTGCCAGGTCAAGCAGGAAGAATTTGTTTGAATCTATAATTAATATGGAGAAGAAGTAAGTCCCATGAAAACAATGACAGTTCCTTCAGATTGAAGAAAAATTGTGTTCAGGTCAGTGAGTGGACATGCAATGTTAAAAATATGAAAGAAAAATAAAATGGATAAAATTATGTAATTATGTTTGTGTTGCATGACAATGTAAGCAAGGTGAATCATGAATAAATAAGTATATACATTGTAATTGTATAAGAGGAAAAGACAAAAGAATAACTTTAAATAAGAATTATGGAAAGAACCTTAAGATCTGTGGTATGGGAGAAACATTGGAAATAACTCATAACTGTAAATCTTGTATTAAGATTAATATAGATTTATTTACTGATTTCCAAATGTAAAAATCATACTGGAGATCATTAATACATTTCAATTAGAAAAAAATAAAAGTTTGTAAAACAATTGCATTTTTGTACACAAAGAAAGTGTGTGTGAATTTAGAGCTCTGGTGTCAGGTGTTGGATTCAGTGTATTTTCTGTGTGTACTGTACATAAATAGCTACAAACACATCAGCTCAGTAAGTTTAAGCTTTTTGGCTAAAATGATAAAGGAAGTAGTAGTAAACAAAATCACTTAAAAGACTCAGAAAGAGGTAGGTGAATATTAAATACAAAATAAAATTATTAAATGTATTGTAAGAGGACCAGAGGAAGGGTTATCCAGGACAGGTATTTTAGGAACGATCTGCTCACTATACTTGACTTAGACCTGACCAAGATGGCCGCTAAGAGAAACCAGCTGACCCGCAGATGGAAAGGGCTCAGTCTGAAAGACAACGAGACGCAGGTGGGTCTCATCAGGAAACAAACTATATATGCCCTGGAAACAGTGAACTGGTGTGGAAGCCAGTAGGTGAGTGCGTTTTGGAGAGGATAGTGGAGTTTGGTTGGAGTGGACAAAGATTTAAAGACAAAGGATTTATGGAATAAATAAAGGATGGCGATATATGGCTTGTGATTTGGACTCGGCGCGGATTTGTTGGATTTTACGAACTTTTGGAACACAGACTGAACAAGGACAGAGAAAACGAATTGTGGACTGGTTTGGAAGACGGAAGAACGATGGAAAATGAGGAAACCTCACGAAAATAAAAGAAGAGTGTGTGGTGTGAGTACTTTCGTACTTATTACATTTATCTATTCCCCCGGAGACACCACAGTATATACAAATGTAAATAGAAAACTTACAAACTATCAGATAACTAATTTTAGAGCATTAACATCAACATAATGCATAAAGGTATATACAGTGCTGTGAAAATGTAAGTCACCCCATAAAAAGGTGTGTGTTTTTCAACATATTTGCATGTATGGATATTTGATGTTTATTCCAATAATATTGATAGATAAAGTTGATCAAATTTAACAGATAACAATGGAAAGGTCAGAAATGCAATTGTGTGCTGTGAAAATAAGTACACCCCTTCAATAGGTGGTGTTGCCCCCTTTGGCAGAAATCACTTCTTGTAAGCACTTATTGTAATTGTCTATCGGTCTCCTACATTGACTTGGAGAAATGTTTGCCCACTCCTCCTACTGTGTGATGTTTGAGGGCTTTCTTGTATGTACTGCCTGCTTCAAGTTCCCCCACAGCATTTCTATGGGGTTAAGATCTGGGCTTTGACATGGCCATTCCATAACCCTCCATTTCTTCTTTTTGAGCCATTCTTTTGTGGATTTTCTTGAGGGTCATTGTTTTGTTCCAAGGTCCACTTATGGTTCAGCTTCAGCTTTTTGACAGATGGCATCACATTATCCTCGCATTGTCCTCAAGTACTCTGTGGTACAATGTGGAAATTCATGGTTTTCTCAATGATGGCACACTGCCCAGGCACTGAGGATGAAAAGCAGCCCCAAACCATAATGCTTCCACCAAAAGACATGAGGTTCTTTTGGTCAAAGGCAGTTTTTGGTTTTTGACAAACATGCTGTTTGGCCACAATGCCAGACGTCTCTACCTTTTGTCTCATCTGTTCAGATCTTCACCTATGTGCTGTCTGGCAAACTTCAGTCATGCATCTATATTCTTTTTTGAGAGCAGAAGTTTCTTCCTTCCTGACCCTCACATGTAGGGCAAAGTTGTGCAGTCTCTTTTGGATGGTTGACACTTTAACATTGCTGTTGATGTTATATTGGGGTTCTTGAAGAGTTCCTGCAGCATCTTTCGGTCGGCTCTTGGGCTGAATTTGATGGGACTACCTGGCCTGGATAATTTGCCAGTGATTTGAAATTTTCTCCATTTGTAGATCTTTCGGATAGTGGAGTGATTGACTACAAACTGCTTGGAAATGGCTATAAAACCCTTCCCAGACTCATGAGCATTAAAGAAATGTTATAAAAGCTAACAAACTTCTTGTCTTTTAGCTTCCTAACTGCTTATAACACTGGCAATTGGAAACGTAGTAGGGGGCATCTATAGGTCAGTGGAAAAGTACAGCTCATGTCTTAAATGTAGTAAAAAGTTGAATGTCTTGTTTTGCAAATGTAAGCAATAACAGAAGTCTTAATAAGGAGTTGTTTTCCGCTACCCAGGCTTGACTGAAAACTGATTTTGTTTTAGGGATTAGGTAATCTATGTCAAAAGTAGAAAGCTTGTCTGTTACTGTGAATAAAAAGCAATGAGCAACATGTTTTGGGGAGACTAGCTTTTGCAAGCTGCTCTCCCATGTGCACACAAATAAACAGCTCTTCTTTCACCAACATCCGAATTCTGTCATTTTAATGTTTCTTCAATTGGTGCTGCATGCAGTGTCCTCCTAGCTGAGGAGAATTTCCGTTGGTCAGTGGAGAGAAAACGTTAGGTGCTGCTACTAAATGAGGTAAGGACTCCCTTCTCTCCACACCCCTTAATGGGATTTTCTCAATGCTGTAGCGAGGACCGCAAATGATTGGGTGTAATGGGTGTAATGGGGGTCTGTTTGAGGTATCTGTGTGACTGTGCAGTAAAGCCAGGACTCCATTGGTTTGTGCAGTGTTTTGTGGTGCGCAGTAAAGCGAGACGTGGTTTGTGTATCAGGGCCAGGCAGGTTGATATAGAGGTATTTTGGATAATACCCCACCCGTCTGAAGATGGAAACGCAGTTAAGCCAAACGGGAGTTCGTTGGTTTTGGAAAATGAGTTGGTGTAAAGACAAGTTAATAAAGATTTCTGACTGGATGTCCGAAAAAAAGAAGTTAAAAGATGTAGATGAAAAGTTAAATAAATATGGTCTGTCTGATGGAACCTGGACAGAACCAGGATGAAACAATCAAATAGAATCAGGCGCAAAGGCAGAAGTTAAACAAATAATTAACTGAAACAAAATGAAGTTATATATGCAGAAAAGAGAAAAACAAGAGAAGAAATAGAACACCTTAAGAGAATCTGGGAGAAAGGTGGGAATTAGTGTGGAGATTTTTGAAAGCGCAATACCCACCAGACACAGATTGGAGAAACGTAACAGTATGTCAGCAGAAGGAAAGTGAGGATGTTTCAGATTTTATGGAAAGATTTATAACTTATTTATAACTATGGACCATATCCTTGGGGTTAGCTGATGAAAAGGAAGTGAATGAAGGTACATCCACAGTAATAAAACAAATATACTTGAGTGGGTTAAAATCTAATGTTGCCAAGAATGTACAACTTTTATGGAGAGCGGAGACAGATTTGATTTAATAAGTTGCAAAGCATGTATGCAAACGTTTGAGCCCTGTAAATGGGAGGTAAAAAAAAAACTCCCAAGGAGGACAAAAAGCAATTATAGTGCGACACCAAAATTATACCCAGATATAACACCCCTTCAAGGAAATAATGAGGACTGGGATAAATATCTTGATTGAGAATATCCAGATGGGGGTTGTGTTAACTAGGGGGACAAAACCCCAAGATAAAACTACTAATAAACTGGTGTGCAGTTACAGTAAAAAAAAAAACAGGGCATTTTTGGAGAAATTGTGAGAACGAGGCTGGATTTCACAGTTAAAGAATATTTCAGAAGTTGAAACGAGAGCTTTGCGTGAAATAAAATTTAAACTAGGAAAACTCTTTGTAGCCTCCCTAAATTTATCTTAGGATTTAAATAAAAGAGTAATAATCTCACAGTGTACAGTAAATGGTGTCCAGGTTCCCCTATTGGGGGACACAGCAACTATTGACTAAAACAGCAAAAAGATTTGAGAAAGTTTTCTAACAGATGGCAGGAGGCTACAGGAGGGTTGTGTTTAAAGGAGATACAAGCTGTCACAGTACGCCTGGGAAGAGATGTATACTTTCAACTACAGATGTGGGTGGGGGACACACCAGTCCTATTGGGCTGGGATGCCCTGCAGCATTTATAAGGAATTACTGTATAAGACAGCATTTATGTGAACTACCTCAATAGAGCTCAAAGTATTGTGATTGTTTTACCTGATGAGGGAATCCATAAGGGCAGGTTACTCCAAGTATTAGATCTTCTGATGGGGGGGGGGGGGGAAGGTACAGATGCAGCCATTCAAAGTGCACGGTACAAACCCGTACTACTGCCTACGTCATACTGTGGTACGTGATTGCCAAGCCAAAATGACCAATTAAAATTTAATCTCTTTACTGTGCACGTTCTTATGTGCTTAGTATTGAATATTTATATGGAATTTTACCACAAAAGGGAAATTTGAGTGCAGATGCAGATATTCAAAATGTGTGGGGTACGCCACGGTACAACGGGGTGGGTGTGTCGCATCAAAACGCGGTATGACGGGGTATAACGTGTCATTTGGCATCATACTGGAAATTACCATATGCAAATGAGACTGTTAATAGTATCCGGAATCGCCTTTTAAAACCGCCAGGAGCCTATAAAGCTTAACCTCTCATGTACAGCATTTGAGCTTTTAAATTTAAGCTGTGTTTTACAGCATGTTAATCATCAGTCATTAAAAAGTTGGTATATTTTATGAAAGCAAGATTGCTGTTGGGCAAAAGTACACAACCTACCCTTATCATAAATATTTTAATTATGCAGAAATATTTTATGCATCAAAGCCATTACTGAAGATATTACTAATAGTATTAATGATGAATGACCTTGGACAAGCTGTAAACTCAAAGTATTACGCCGGTCCACATTCTTTGTAACAGTCATTTTAAATGGAAAGACTTTATTTTTTCATTGACAAAAAGTAACACCACAGCATTTCGTTGATCTAACAAGAACAGGATATTAGCTGGCAAATATGATAAAGGAATACATTACTTTTTTTGTTTATTTCTTTAGCACATTTATTTGAGCATTTCCATCGATTGTACAAGCACTGAAAAACTGTCCAATCCCTAGTTCGTCAGGCATTTTCTTTTGCTTTCATAAAATATACCAACTTTTTAATGTATAATGATTAACATGCTGTAATACACAGTTTAAATTTAAAAATCTAAAGAGTATATGACTTAAATTCTTAATTGAATAAAGATTGCCCCTCAACAGTGATTGGGATTTGAAACCGGGTGTTTTTCTAGTGATAGCTCAAATGCTGTACATGAGATGTTAAGCTTTATTAGCTCCACCTTACGGTTTTACAAGGTGATTCCAGATACTATTAACATAATCTAATTTGCATACAGTAAAGCGCTAAATGATGCGAAATAACTTATGACGCGTTTGATGTGTAGCGGTAAGGCTTATTAAAGTATAGGAATTAAGTTTTCTTCTCTTGCCAGTCCCTCTCTCCTTCATCTCAGCAGTGGTTGATACAGAGAGGCCATTCCATGTGGTTCACAATTAAGGTGTTTTTCTAGCTGATAGTGTCCTGATAAGGAACAACTCCCAATGCTGAGATTCTCCAGCAACCCTAATAAATGGTCATCTCTGGCACCTTACTGTCTGGGAGGTTCCAAGGGAGAGTATCTTATCCAAAGTTGTTTACAACCCTAAGGTCTGAGTGCATTGTTACTCATCAGCCAATCAGGAACTGGTAGGGCAGGTTAACCCCACGTGGGTCTCGGTTGCCCATGAAACTTTCAACCAATGAATGACCAGTAGGTCAACCAGGTAAAACGGGCAGCGCAGAGCCACTCAGCGCGCCTCCTGGACATCTCTCGACTCTGCACCTTCTGGACATTCTCAGACTCAGCTTGGACCACCACGTAATGGCCAGTGTGTCCTAGTGCAGGACCTTCCTTTGAGTCGAGAACAGAAGTTGCCAGCGCGTAACCAAAGGATCCACCCGAGGTTAGCCAGCAGAAAGTCTCGTGAACCCAATCTGAATCCAAGGATTCAGGACTAGCGCTTCATCAGAAACTAACCAGCTTTCTTCCTGCTTTAAGCGCGTGACCTGCTGGGACCTGCAGTCACTTTTCTCCTGTGCAGAAACTCTGCTAGTAAGCCCGAACTAACTAGCCGGTCTTCAGAGAAGACTGCTAGAGCATCGCAGCAGAAATCTCTACCACCACGTTGCACGCTGCAACAGCACTGCCTGGCACAGAGCCAGAGAGCACCGATTGGACAGCAACAAGCCTGCCACTGCTTCTTTGTGTCTGCAGGAGATCTGAATACACACAGATTGTATGAGTATTCAACATTCTGCATTACAGCTCGAGAATTCAATTGTTCCCTCAACACTAGTTGATATCAATTTAATTCCTATGAGTGATGTACTTGCTTTTGAGTATCTAGTGTAGAAGTTGTAATGCAAGTTAATTTATAAAACGGTCTAAATGAATGATATACTGAACTTATGTCCCTCTTGGAATTTGTAACTCTTCTTTATTGAATATATACCTTTTGTATTCTGCTTAACCTCACGGTAAGATCTGTTATGTTCATATGGACATTTTATGTATTGGTAAATGTATTCTCGTGTATTAGTACCCGTGTGTGTGCGTTGAGTTTTCCCACAAGGTTGATTCTAATAGCCATCAGAAGAATAGTTTTTGTGACTTGCTGCTACAATTAATAATTGTCCCAGTCAAGCACTAAACCCCTACATTTACTGGTGCCCCGTGAGAGGATGCCTACGGATGCGACACGCCCATTGTTTTACAATTTATACAGATTCACGGTATGCATTTGGGGTGTGCCATGATTTTGGGAGATTGTGGAGAAACAGAGATTTTCTCACAGCTACAGGGACTCCAGTAAAAAACGCTGGGTTGGTAGCAGAATTATTAGAAGTTCTGGCCCTCCCAAAACAGATTGCAGTTGTTACATGTAAAGGACACAGCAAAAAGGACTCAGCTGTGGCTAAAGGCAATGCCCTTGCTGACACAGCAGCCAGACAAGCATGCTTAAAAGAAAAACCTGCAAAAACCGGAACCTGAGGTTTGCCTTGGGCCAGCTATACAAGACAGACAATTACAGCACATACAGACAGAGGAACCCAAAGAGGAAAAGTGGGCCTCTCAAAAAAGGAATCGGGCTAGGATCTGATGGATTATGGCAACATCTGAGCACTGGAAGACTTGCATGTCCTAAGTCTCTGATGCCTTTGTAGCCCAACAAATACATTCTGTCGGACACCTGGGTGTAAGTCAAATGGTGTACCGGTTTTCCTAAAACTGGGTGGGGGTTGGGACAGGGTTTGAGCAGTAGTTACCTATGTGGTATCTCAATGTGATGCATGTCAAAAGTATAGGTACTAGAGCTCCAAAGGCCTGCTCCTGAGGGATCTTGCATGCACTGGCAAATTGGCTATTGTAGCTTGATATGTAAAGGGAAACCTGGGCTCTTATAATGATGGTGGATCTGTCTTCCCAGTGGGTTGAGGCCATTGCCTCTGTGATTGCCAAACACTTGAAGCCCTCAGTGGGGACTGCCCTGCCACTTGTATTATGAAAAGGGGACACACTTTACAAGAAAGGTGTGTCAGACTGTGGCTGTGTTGTTCCAGGTGAGATGGGACCTACATTGCCCCCATCACCCTCAGGCTACAGGAACAGTGGAACTAAGGAACAGAACTCTGAAAGATCAACAAAACATCAGACTGAAGGAACAACGTGGGTAGCTGGTCTGCCTGCGGTCTTGTGTAGCCTGAGGGCTGGATCAAACAGAACTGTGTAACTGAGCCTGTTTGATATCATCATGGGCCAACCAACGAAACTTACTGGAAGGCTAAATTTGGCTAATGAATAGTTGAATTTGCTATCTAACTCTTCATTGCAGTATTGTAGGTTGTTAATTGAGGTGGTGAATGGGGCCGGTGAACAGGTGCTGGACGCCAGGTGACCTCCAGTAGAGGGAAGACATGACCTGATACCTGGCGTGTGGGTGCGGGTAAAAAAAGATACCTGTCAGATGTTGCAACCCCCCTGAGGAGGGACCCCATCAAGTACTACTGACTACCAACTCTGCCATCTGAGTGACAGGATGTGATAGCTGGATCTATGTGTTGCACTGTCACGGCGCCACTGCACCAGAGACTGAGTGAACAGAAATAATTATGTTATTATGACAGGACTGTTTCTGTGTCTGTCGGCCTTCCTGCGGTATGGAATCAATAAGAAATGTTACACTAATAATGGAAAATATGGAATCAATACCTTCTTGGTGTTTGTCATATCTATCACTCACAAATAATAATCAGAAGCTCATGTTGGGTTTATATTGCCATACAGAGATGCTCATAGGAGTAATCCCCTTTGATAGAGCTTAAAAAAGCTTTAAAAGCTATTAAAACTGGTTTCGATAATTAATAACCACTTTTTATGAGCAAATAAACGGGTGATTTTTTTTCTTCGTCATCAGCTTCAAATCTCTGTCTATGCTGTAAGGCTTTTACTTCTTAATTAAACATTTAAAATACAAGAAATTCATAAAAACAATGCACGTTTCGAATAGAAAAAATCATATTCTGTTGACTTCCTGGTATGTAGAACAGATCAGGTCTTTTTTTTCCCAATCAGAGGCTCTGAAAACAGCGTGTTGCCCACTGCACTGCGTCAGAAAGGGAGGTAGCACCGGGAAGGAGGAAGCGCAGAGCTCAATATTGCACAATGGCTGTAAAGCACCAATTGCATCTGTGTTCATATCTTAGTGTTTAAAGTTAAACAACATAAATCATTTTCTTTGACTTCTAAGTCTCTTAATTATCATTAAGCACAGGTTTCTTTTTTGATATTGTACTTTCTGAGGACATTAAACGTGAAAAAGTTACAGATTTTAATGGTCTTTAATTTTATTATACATTTTAGAAAAGTTTCATCTATGCATACACCACAAAACAATTCTCAATTGTATTTCTGAATGCTATGTATAAAAAAAAACTTGCAGCTTACTCAACTATTCTAAGATGATCATGAGGAAGTGTATTGCACGTCTAAGCATAACAGCCAGCCTTCAATTACCCAGACTGTATCCACAGGAAGAAAGCTTTGTTTGATTTCTGAAACCCTTTCTTTATGTCCTGTTTTCATTCAGGTAAGGGTCAACTATATACACAATACTGCTGACAGTAGGAAAAGTCCTATACTTTACTCAGCAGCATCTTAAAAACAGCACCCATGGTGTTCAAGCTAATTTCAGTTTTACACAGAAGACTGACACAGCTTCGTGTTGTGCATCTGTTTTTCTAAGAAAATATTTCACTGGGGGAAGGTGGACTTGCCCTTATTCTACTTTGAAAATACCTGTGAAACCAGTTTGTTTACAAACAGTGTAGACACAGAGAGAGAGAGATGCGATAACCACGCAGCACCAGGCGAATGCACAACATTAATGTACGGCTTTCGGGTGTAGTGGCAAGGCTTATTAAAATACAGGAATTAAGTTTGCTGCTCCCTTGTCAGTCCCTCTCTCCTTTATCTCAGTGGTGCTTGATATAGAGAGGCCATTTCATTTGGTTCACAATTAAGGTGTTTTTCTAGCTGATAGAGTGTCCTGATAAGGAACAACTCCCAATGCTGAGATTCTCCAGCAACCCTAATAAATGGTCATCTCTGGCACCTTACTGTCTGGGAGGTTCCAAGGGAGAGTATCTTATCCAAAGCTGTTTACAATCCTAAGGTCAGAGTGCATTGTTACTCATCCTCAGCCAATCCGGAACTGGTAGGGCAGGTTAACCCCACATGGGTCTCGAATGCAGTATCTCCAGGTAAAACAGGCAGTACAGAGTTCTCAGAATTCTCAGAATCGGCTCCTCCTGGACATCCTCACTCAGCTCGGACAATCACATAATGGCCAGTGTGTCCTAGTGCAGGACTTTCCTTTGTTCTAAGAGTCGAAAACAGAGGTTGCCAGCGTGTAACCAAAGGATCCACCTGAGGTTAGCCCAGCAGAAAGCCTCGTGAACCCACCACGAAAGCTCACCTGATCAACAAGTGAGCTACGGTCGGAACTGTGGACAGCTGAATCAGTATTCAGGACTAGCGCTACATCAGGAACGAACTGATCTTCTTCCTGTCTAAAGAGTATGACCTTCTTGGACCTACAGTCACTTTTCTCCTGTGCACAAACTCACTAGTAAAGCCAACACTAACTAGCCGGTTTTCAGAGAGCATCAGCAGCGCATCGCAGCAGAAATCTCTCCCTCCTTCTCCCACACCGCCAGCCTCACCGAGCCAGGGAATGCTGATTGGACACAACAACAAGCCTGGCGCTGTTTCTTTGTCCGCGGGAGATTTGAATCCACAGAGATTGGATGAGTATTCAACATTCTGCATTACAGCTCAAGAATTCAATTGTTACCTCAACCCCAGTTGATATCAATTTAATTCATGAGTGATGTACTTGCTTTTGAGTATCTAGTGTAGAAGTTGTAATCCAAGTTCATTTACAAAACGGTCTAAATGAATGATATACTGAATGTATGTCCCTCTTGGTTTGTAACTCTTTGAGATCTGTTATGTTCATATGCACATTTTATGTATTAATAAATGCATTGTCGTGTATTAGTATCCATGTGTCTGTGTTGCTGAGTATCCCGCTGGGTTGGTCTTCTAATAGCCATCAAAGAATCATTTTGTGACTTACCGCTTTAATTAATAATTGTCCCAGTAAATGCACAAAACCCCTACATTTACAGGTGCCTCGTGAGAGGATGCCTACACAGGCTCACGTGGATTTTCGTCCTACACCCTGGGTGCTGCTGTGCACGAACATGCTGTGATATTTAGAAATATAAAAAATGTAAATATACTGCCAATAATATTTGCTATTTTAGTTTTTCAAAGAAATGGTTTTGTTAAAAGAAAACTGATGGCGACAGCTGGGTTTGAACGCTCAACCTCAGGGTTGAGTCACTTAAGCTATCACACTATCGAGGCAGTCATGTGACAAGCACATATCAATGGAAAGTCTTATACTACTGTTTGTGCAACAGTACATGAATGTAGTTATACCATTATTAATTTATTTAGATATGCAAATTCATATTATATTCCCTATTAATCCAATTCTGAAAGTATGCTTTTGTTTAATCTGATAATGAGCGTATTGGCAGAAAAGGTTAAAACGATCAATTTTCACAAAGTATATAAAGGTACAGCAATATATGGTCATAAGGAGTTTCCGAAATACGTTTCCAAAATAACCACATATAAAACTTTGATTCTTAAAATGTACAAGCGTACCCACTTGTTTTGAATGGCTGCATCTTTATCATGCCAGTAGCTGATGAGGACAAGACAAAATTACCTATTTATACAGTTGTAAGACAAATGTAAACAATGTGAAATTGCACTCTAAGGTCTGTTTCAACAAATATATCAATAATTAGATTTTAATTTGAATTTCAATCAGCATTTGTCTTTTGTATATTTATTAAGTTTCATATTTTTAATATCTTTAAAAAACATATTTGTTGCTTTTCACAGAAAGGAAAAGAAAGCTCTTTCAACTGAGTCATCTTTATCAGAAGATGAAGACACATCAAGTTAATAGACATTAATAATTTCCCTGGGCAAGGATGATTGAACGATTGACCAGCATGTGGAGGTGGCAGCTTATTATCTTTACACTGAAATGGCAATATTTCAGTAGAACCCTCAAGTTGGACACCACACCTTCTGTATCTGAAGATATCCCAACCCCCCAAACCACATAGACACTAAAACAGACGGGGGTTTTGCTGGCTAATGTGTGCTTTTCTATTTTTTCTAGCTATTATACTCTACTTTGTTCAGTTAATTTGTGTTTGTTCCATTTATGGTGGATTACAAAACAGTAGTAGCCATTTTATTAGGAATCATTTAAAATCCTCAACTAGGACCTCTAGAGGGATTAGTTTATGCAGCACCTGTTACAGGATTATTCTGTCAGTGCCTGTAACACAGTCTTCAATTAAAACAGTCAAAATTGATTAAAATCCAGAATTGAAAAAAATTAAAATGGAAGGCAAGTTGCTCCCTCTGAAGAAGAAGACTTGTTAAGTGTTGAATTAGATCAAGAGTTAAAGTTGTTTCAGTGCATTTAAATACTATACATTTTTTACACTTTTAATTTATCACGTTATTGTTTCTTACACTATTTTTCATTTAATGCCACTTCTGATATCTGTACATAAATAACCTGTACATTGGCGGCAACAAAAGGAAATCTGAAGCATTGTAAGTTTTCCATGGCTTTTGAAATTATTGAGCTCACCATTCCTGTAGGGAGATTTTTCTAATCTTTCCGTTTTTGAATTTGTTAACTGACTTTCAAATTTAATTTTATCTATTTGTTCTGTATTAATAGTAATGCTTACTTTGTTACCATGCCTCAGTGCTGTTGTTGAAAATGTAGGGTATTTGTTATATTTAATTTCTGTGTAAAATACAAATACTTTTCATTAAGATACTGTAAAGTTACGTTGTCCAAGATTTCTGTTTTTTGTATTTGCAAAATATCTTTATAAGTAAGAAAGTGGTTACAATTATTGTAATTAAAAGAATCTAGTTTTGAAAATGTGCTCTGTATAATTGGCACATTTAATGTGTGGTTTATGAAGGCATTATTAATGTCTATTAATAGTTTATTGCAACATGATTTTGCATTAATAAGCCTGAATAGGTACACTCTTTACATGGGGTACTGCAAAAACATTAATATGCTGGGAACAAGAGCTTTATTAATCTATATTAATAGTTAACTGCAACATGATTTTGCATTAATAATCATGAATAGGTTCACACTTTACATGGGGTACTGTAAAAACATTAATACGCTGGGAACAAGAGCTTTATTAATGTCTTTTAATAGTTTACTGCACATTATTTTGCATGAATAGGCATGAATAGGTTCAATCTTTGAAGTGCTGCAAACAATGTGTAAAAGGCTTGTAAAGCCTTAACAAATGCCTCTTAATAATATATATCAACCCAATGTGTGGTGGGTAATTAGGAAATTTGTTCATAAGGCTTAGTCTGAATGTGGTCGATGCTTATAAGTGGCAGAATACTGTAACAGCACATTCATTACAGACCATACTGCAATTCTACCACTGTTCTGGATGAACGGAGTCAACAGCCTGGAACTGCATACACACTGTCTTCAACACATCTACGTTTACCAAAAATATCTAGTATACCTTCAGTTGTGTTCTTGTAGTTGAGTAAGCTGTGGATCTCTTCAAAGGGTGTTCTATAAAGCACTTAGGTGTACCAGAGACAGCTTGTGTTGCTCTTCTACAGTGCGTAGAATTCATGTTTAGCAAAACAAAAATTGACATCTGTTAATGTGTTGGTCTCGCTCTATAATCTATGAGTCTGTGTTAAATCCATTTTGAGAAAACATTTACAAAGCATGAAAATCAGAGTTAATAAAGGCCTACAGATGCAGCCATTCAAAATGTGTGAGGTATTTCGCAGCTTACCCCGGTGGGCGTGTCGCGGTATCACGCGGTGTCACGTGGTTAATCGTGCGTCATTTGACGCTCTGCCGGAAACTATCCGGCGTCACCTTGTAAAACCGCCAGGGGGAGCTTAACCTCTGATGTACAGCATTTGAGCCTTTAATTTTGAACTGTGTATTATAGCATGTTAATCATCAGTCATTAAAATGTTGGTATATTTTATGAAAGCAAGATTGCTCAGTTGGACAAAAGTACACAACCTACCTTTATCAGAAATATTTATGCATCAAAGCCTTTACTGAAGATATTACTAATAGTATTAATAATGGATGGCTTTGGACAAGCTGTATACTCAAAGTATAATTTCTTTAGCACATTTGTACAAGCACTTGGAATCTGTCCAAGCCATACTTTGTCAGGCATTTTGTTTTATTTGAACGGGCATAAAAACTTCCTTGCTTTTAACAGGGCATTTCATAATTTCTAACTACGAAAATGATTTAAAATGCGACACTTATCATTCAACTAGAGCTCAAAATATCACAAGGATCCTCAAGAGCACAGCAAAGAGTGTATTAAAAGACACTTGTATTTATCAACGCTTTCTTTTCCGTATACCAGATTTTATGGAACCACTTCAGAAGGGTGTCAGCCAGTCAGATTCCAGGAATCGGTACTTTAAAGGAAAAATACACACCGCTATTCCATTTCTCCCTAACAATTTTAAGCATCGAAGTATTTAACTAGCATGTGAAATAGTGTGTGAAAAAGTGGTAGTTTAAAGCTTTTCTGCCAATATAATATGGAATCGCGTATCTAAAGAATTTAATAATGGTATGATTATATTCGTGTACTGCGACAGGGCTGTGTAGGGCTGTTTCGCCTCCCTGTTCATGCGAGTTGTCTTGTAGCCTACTGGTCTATGTGTGTGACTAACAACGCACAGGTTGTGTGTTTGAATCCAGCTGGTGCTGGACTTTTCTTTTAACAAACATTTCTTCGAAAAAATAGAATAGCGATATTATGGACAATCAATTGACTTTTATATTTCAAAATATCGCAACATGATCAATTCTAAGTCATTTTTGATAACAATGAATAGTCACCTTCTTCCCTTCTGACAACGGTCCCTGCTTCTGCTTCCTGCTTCTATTGTGTGTGTGTGTGCAACAGAGTAATTTTTTATAGAGAAATGGAGGCTGGACAGTATGCGTTACAATATAAACATTTATATTGATTTAAATCGTGTTCTGATTTAAATTGCAAACGCGTGTTTAATTATGTGTTTTTTAATCATAATCAGGCTAATGCATTTCTACATTTCTGTATGAACCAGCTTAGAGGTTCATACAGATAGACAGCTTGTGTTTAAATTGAGTGTAAGGTAATTTATGCTTCTAAAGTCATGGTCAGCATTTATTATTGTACGGTGCTGTAAACTTTTTCTGTGCCTAGTCACATTATTTTATAGTGTTTTTATTGCGTTATTAAATCCGGTGGCGCTGTGTGTTAGTTTCCTGACTCCCATGTCACATGGTCTGTGATTGAATCCCATGGAACTATGACTTTATTTTTTAACAAACATTTCTTTGAAAAAATGAAACATTTCCCTTGGTCAGAGATTAAATAAAACCTCTCTCTCACCAAACAAATTTATATTTCTAAATATCACAACATGATCGAATTTAAGTCTTTTTAATAACAATGAATAGTCACCTATGCGTTACAAAATATACATTTATATTGATTTGAATCGCGTTTTGATTTAAATCGTAAACGCGTGTTTAAATATATGTGTTTAAAGGCGATGTACTGTATAAAAGCGCTGATTCCTATGGAGTGTGTTCCGCCGAGGATTCAAAAATTTTTTTTTTAAATAAGCTGATAAAGCTTAGACTAACTGTATGCTAGCCTGTATTACAACAGAACATTGGACAATGCAACGTAAATTGCAAAAATGCACTTGGAATCTGTCCAAGCCCTCCTACAAAAATTATTTAAACTGCGACACTAATCATTCATCTCTAAATAAACTTTATTTTATATAGCGTTTTAAGCGAATAGGTAATTAGATTGCTCATAAACCTCATCGCTTTTTCTACATAAACACAGCGTGATTGCTCTCTGAAAATGCTTTTCCTTTATATTTAGGCTCAGATTTCAACTATAGATCGTATTATTATAAACTTTCTTGGAAAAATGTATTTTATGTAAACCATGTTTGCTATTAATTCATTTAGGGCTAAAATACGTTCATTGTCCTCCAATCGAGTTGAGTTGACATTGGAAGCTTGCCACTCCCGGACTGTTAAACCAACGCATTAGCATGTTAAAGCGATTCTATTGAGGGAGGAGCCCAGCTTAACCACTTAACCCTGTACTTCCTACTATGAAAATACCTGTAAAACAGGTTTAATTCGTCACAGCCAGCACTCCGGCAGAGAGGGGGTTGAGTAAAGTGGAAGCAGGCGAGATTTCCAGCGAAAGACACCCCCCCCCTCAAAAACCCAGTAAGCAGTAATGCTTAAAATACATATGTTGTCAGAAGGGAAGAAGGTGACTATTCATTGTTATCAAAAATGACTTAGAATCGATCATGTTGCGATATTTTGAAATATAAAAGTCAATTGATTGTCCATAATATTGCTATTCTATTTTTTAAAAGAAATGTTTGTTAAAAGAAAAGTCCAACACCAGCTGGATTCGAACACACAACCTGCCAGTTGGTAGTCACACACCTAGACCAGTAGGCTACAAGACAACCTGCATGAACAGGGAGGCGAAACAGCCCTACACAGCCCTGTCGCAGTACACGAATATAATCATAACGTTATTAAATTCTTTAGATACGCGATTCCATATTATATTCCCTATTAATTAAATTCTAAAAGTATGCTTGTTGACTCCGGTATCACGTTAGTTAAAGACTTCGAAGCTTAAAATGTTTAGGGAGAAATGGAATACTGGTGTGTATTTTTTTCTTTAAAGTACCTATACCAGCTATATACTGTATGTTTATGTTCCAAAATTAATATCGTTCATGGCCTTCACACGCGTTACAGTATGCTCCTATTCTTTTTATGCTCAGCTACTAAGATTTCCCTTCAGTGGTAAAATTCAATATCTACAACGGGCACAGTAAAGACGTTTACAGTAAGTCTTTCTACGACAGACCAACGGACCACGAGAGCCCCTGTCGTTACCCAGCGTCATATTGCGTCATGATACGCGACACCGCAGCCAATTACCTGCGGTACCTGTCTGTACCGCACACTTTGAATGGCTGCATCTGTAAGAACACCTTTCTTAATCCTTAATTAATACTTTGTTCATTTTCAATAAATTGTGAATCCTTCTTAGTTCATTATTTATACTGCATTTATAAACCCTTAATACACAAACTTTTTCTAAAATTCTGTCATTTCTTCATATACATTTGTAAATCATGTATATACTGTATGTGTACATCAGTTAATCCTTGATAATCTTGCCTGTTCATTGCAGATTTGCAGTTTTGTTTCAGATCTTTTTTCTCAAATGTGCTGGATCTACTGTAACTCTCATCATCTATATCTGAGGTGGTCTATTATATGTCTTATCTTCTGGCCAGAGTTCTAATAGCAGCATACTCTGAGACATGCTCCGATTCCTTCCTCATTTCTCTTCTCTTTTTTCCAGTATTCCGATTATTCTGGTAAAATTCCAGGGCAGCATACGTGAGCACATCACTGCTTCCTCTCTGCAAAAATAGCCAGAGCAATAACTAATTAGAACAACATAATGAGATTCACCAATATTCAGTATTCAAGCAATATTCATATGGACACAAATTGATTTTCTGTTATAACGAATATCCATAGTGTTACAGTATCCTGGAGCCTACCTACATGGTAGACAGAATGCCAGTCCATTGCAGGGCAAACACACAGTAATCATTTACAGTTAGTTTTCAAATTAAACTTGCACCTTATAGGGAGGTGAGTAGAAACTAGAGCACCCAGAGAAAACCCATGAGGAAAGCGCATACAAACTCCAAACAGAATGCACCACAGTCCAGAATCAATTCCAGGAACTAAAAATTGCAAGGTAACAATTGTAACCAGTGTGCTATCCCTATACTTATAGCATACAGTTTAATAATAACATAATATAATTCACTAATCAATAGTAAAATTAATGACATTTTAGAATAGATTGTTTAGCTCTTATTTGAATACACATCTTCACACATATAGGTATAAATGATTCTGTGATTTTAAAATAATTTGATGTAAAAAAATCTTTACCTGATCATCATGAGACTGGGAATGAGAAGCCTGATGGGTATTTTCAGAAACATGTCCTAAGATAAAATGTTAAAGATGTAAGAATATTTTACTTAATAATATAATAATATAATAGACATTTATTTTCTGACATATTTAACTTTGCTCTGTTCAATGTTATTATTCCAATATAACAACATTTTAAAATATTTTTAAGTAAGATACATTATGTATTTTGTCAATCGTTCCGTTATGATATTTTTGTTCCTATTCCATTGAGATATAGGAACCTGGAAGGCACTGTGGATACTTTGTACAAGTAACGGGTAGACAAACTGTCTCAATGTTAGGTCATAGTCTCCTACATTTTGGACCTCTACACACATTTATGAGACAGTCGTAAGCACACAACACCCTAGTTCCAACAACAATACTAAGCTAGGTATATGAAAATAAATCTCCATAACTCTAATCACTCAATAACTATACACTTCTGTACCAGAATTGTTAATTCACAAGTTCTTTCACAAGAAAAAAATGTAAAAAAGCATTAATGCGAACACTGTTACTAAAAAGGTTACAGCAACTATCACACTGAGTTTATTTAAATTATTCATGTTATATCTGAACAATGAAGGTCTTTCTATATTGTGTTACTAATAACACAAAGGAAATAACATTCTAGTTACATCTTGTTTGTGTGTGATTACAGGAAAATAGTAGAAATAAAACAGTATAAAAGAAGTGGAGTTCATACTGTATACAGTATGTCTGCAAACAGAGCCTTAATTTGACAAGAGTACAATAAGAATTGCAAATGTGTTCTTTGGATACAAGTTATTAAACACAGAAACTGCTGATTGGGTGGGCCTCATTTCTAAAAGTAGGAAAACGTCTAAGTGAATGTTTATTAACATTTTGTCTACAATGGTCATTAGTTTCATTGTCAATACTTCAAAAGAAGTAAAGTAGAATAAATAGCTTGAGTGAAGGCAGTTTCACATTGTGTTACTGTTAACATGGAGTGCCCATTTTTATTGATGTCTCATCGAGTTCTGAGCCAGCTGAAATCTGATGCTCACTGTACTGCTGTATAGTTGACCTTTCCTGTTTCTTATTTCTAAGGTGAACTGGTTCTGTAGCACATCAATACAGTATATGCATTTCGATATGATCCTGTTCATATGTGCAGCATTGCTCTCAAGTCATGTTCTGTATAATTCAATCCTGAATAGACTAAATACCTGTACTGTGATTATATCTTCTTCTCTTGTTCAGTTGGTAAACAAGGACAACGATGATTATCAAGAGCACGGCACTCATGCCACCCAGAGCCAGGACTGTTAAAAGGCCATACCCTTCACATGGCCCTGTTCAATTAATACAAAAGTACTCACTCACTCAAGACATTGTAGAAAGAACTGACAAATAAGCACCAAAATTGCCATTCATGAATTCTTTACAGCACATTAGATGTTAATAGTGTCATTAACCTGCTAAGAGCTTTCACTTATGTGTGATTGGATTCTATTAATAAAAATGTGTTCTCACGTATGGTATAAACACTTTGTAAACTTATATTGTTAAGGAATTATATAAAGAATTTTATTTTAATAACTTGTTTCCTTGCATTTCAGAATTTGGTAAAAATAAAGTTCTATGAGAATAGATATGCAGAGACAATTACCTGGATTTGGCTTCTCAGCTGCGGTCTCGTTGGCTTTTTCATTCAAAAATAAGAAGAACAAGAACATCAATTGCAAAAACAAAACTTAAATATAAAAAAACAATACAAATACAAAGTCTGTAGACAAGGAAAACGAGAATTATAAAGAGCACAGCACTCACGTCGGCCAGAGCCAGGACTGCAGGAAGGCCATCACATGGCCCTGTTCAATTAATACATAATAACTTTTCAAGTAATCTCAGAAAACCTGCAACCCAAGACCTGTAATTTCCATTAATAAATTGTTTACAAAATGCAGGATATTAACTGCAGCATTAACCTGCTTAGGATTGACTTTTACTTATGTTCCTTTAAATATATTTAATAAAAGGCATCTTCTCATATAAAGTATAAACACTTCGTAAATGTATAGTGTAAATAAATTATATACGTAGTTTTATGTCAATAACTTGTTTACTTGCATTTTAAAATCTCTTGTTTTCAAACGAGACACCCAAAAATCTAAAAATGGGTTGATAATTCACATTACAGCAGAACAAAAGATCTGAAGCACAAGGCCTAAGCCATTCTGAGAAGGAAAAAAGTGGTCCAGTCAACATCTCAAGTTTTATTTAGCAGAAAACGTATGATTACTTCACTATTGCAGTCCATCCACTATTTCCCATGAACTTGGGCACTTTTTGCCAGGAAGTATGGACACTTATGAAATTAGTACATTTATATTACTTCTTTGCCTATTTCCTGGGACATAACCTCATCATCTTTTTCGAGTGATCAATTAGAATATAAAAGCTTATAAAAAACTGTGCCTCCATTTTGTAATTCAGAAAGATGTAACATTGTTGGTGCAGGGTTAATACTTCTTACAAACCACTGTGCATACTGTGATCTTCACTTTAAGACTTTCTTACTGCAGAAGATTGAAATAATTTGCTATTGAAAAAAATCTTGAAATTTAAATGTATTAGCAAAGTAAACTTGAAAGTTTTATACTGTGTTATGTGATATGTATTTATATATGTACAGTAATACGCAGAATCTCTGTAATTTGAAATAAAACATACATTTCAAACATTTAACATTCTTTAGTTTATCAAGTAGTCAAACATTTTTCCTCTGTGTCCCATGTACACCATTACATTTAATGTACTGGAAATTTAACTTTAAATTTAAATTTAACTTTTTACTTTATAGTAAGAAATAATATAGCTTAAATGTTATCCTCGGCATTCTTCAATTTCCAAACAGGGTTTCCCCACAAGTGGCTATAGCAAGGTAGTAAGTCCCAGCATACACATTGTGCTCTCCTGGACAGGTCTCAGTGTGTATTGTACACTGCAGAGTCACATCATCTCCTGGCTGGACCTGGACAGTCTGCTGCTCTATACAACTATTTGATTCCTTTTTATTGAAGATAGAAAAAAAATATATTTCTCATGTTTCAGATTGAAAAATAAAATGTTTTACTGAATAAAGCCCTTGAGAATCCAAACGATCAGTAAAGATTTTGAAAACAAAAATGAGTTATTTATACTGTGCTAAAATGTTAATAAATTGTACTAAATCATTAGCTCTTAAAGTACTGGTAGATACTGAGTGACAGATATACAACATCAGTGGTAGGACAGTTAAGTATCCTGTGGAAATAGTTATGACCTTATTTAGCTGAAGTGTTTGTTTAAAGTGAGTTTAATTTATGTAATTAACAACATACTGTAGCTAAATTAAAATGGAAAATGTCTCTTGAATTCAGACATAATGAACATGCTACTTTACAGCAATAAATCTGTTGTTGGACCCCATTATAATTTTGATTCTAATTGACAGTTTTAGAGAGGATTGTCTGTCTTAATGTCCTAATTTGCAAGAATGAAGATGGACAATTTATAACAATAAGCAATCTGTTAATCAACTAATTATGTGGTAGAGGGCATCTCTATTAATGTGAAAGTAACTACTAATTTATTTATGTCTTTCTCTACATTAACAGACAAAAAAAAACTAGTTTTTGTCATTATTTTTTGTCTTTTTGATACTACAAGGGACCAATAAATCCAATGCCCATATTTTCTGGATATATTGTTAGAATCGTGTTTTAGAAACCATTACTACTTGGGTAATTCTAAGTAATTTAAATACTTAAATTGGCTTAATAATTAATGTCTGAAAGAAACTTGCATGAGCAAGTGACTCATCAAAAAAGAAACACTCTCTCACAGTTTAAAATAAGAATTAAATTAATTAACAAAAATAATGTTCTTAATATTTTTAAACGGCCAATATGAGGAAACAGTAAAAGATGTATCTGTCAAAGGTACATTTACCTTTAGGTTGTATGAAAGTTCCATTCCCAAAGATCACAGTTTTGAACCTTACTATTCCACAATAATAGCTGGCGATATCCGACCACTGAATATTGGAAATGGTGAAATACGTTAAATTATTTTCTCTTTTTGCTATTGAAAAACGTTCATTGTTCTTAAACTCATTGTAATAAGATATATTTTTCTCAACTGATCCGATGAGTGTAGGTGATTGCCCATGGACTTGTTTGAACCAGTTGACGGCACTGTTGGGGTAGGTCTGTCGTAAAAGACACTCCAGTGTAACAGAAGCTCCTAGCTCAACTGTCACTGAAGACTGATGCTGCTTAACGATGTTACTTAGAATCCAACCTGGAAAGAAAACAATATTTAGTAAACAAAATAGAAACTTATTAAATTATTTATGTTCAATGGACTTTTCCCATTAAGTAATGAATTTTAATAATTTAAGGAATACCAAAAATTTGCAAGAAAACCAAAGTAGCTGTGCACCACTTGTACACTGTATAATATTAAATGTACAGCTCTGTTTCAAACTTCTTTTCTACAATGTAATTCTTCATAAACAGTGCACGTCATCCTGAAAGCATATTTTTAATTTGCAGATCAGATTGTTTAAACTGTATATAAAATTCTACATCATATTACATTTGTCTGTCCGATAAAAATGTTGATCTTGTTTAAGTTCATTATTGTATGTCACAAAAAATATAATCATTTAAAAATTACATTGTTTAGATAAAAAAACAAAAAGTAAAAAAAGTCTTATCATTTTATTCATTTTGATGTTTCCTTTTCAAAGTCTTGCAAAGTCTTCAGATTTGTAACCACTTTCAACCTCTTTATACATGACATGAGAGCATAGTGTCTGAAGCCTTTGATTGGCTAATTCACAAAAAAACATGTTGAAAGCTATTTATAGTCAAGCCAATAAATGTTAATCTCTTGTAACATCATGATCAGTGATTTCACAGTGAGTTTTTGTCTGAAATATATACAGTATTTCAAGGCTGCAGAGTGGAGCTGTGGTTATAATTGCATCCTTGCCAGCACTAGGGACCTGGGTTTTTTTCTGGACCTGGGACGTTATCTGTATGGTGTTTGTAAAGATACAGCCATTTAAAATGTGTGATGTGTCTGTAGATATACTGAGATATAAAAATAATAATTGCTTACACTTATATAGCGCTTTTCTGGACACTCCACTCAAAGCGCTTAACAGGTAATGGGGACTCCCCTCCACCACCAATGTGCAGCATCCACCTGGATGATGCGACGGCAGCCATAGTGCGCCAGAATGCTCACCACACATCAGCTATCAGTGCGGAGGAGAGCAGAGTAATGAAGCCAATTCATAGATGGGATTATTAGGAGGCCATGATTCGTAATGGCCAATGGGAAATTTGGCCAGGACGCCAGGTTTACACCCCTACTCTTTTTGAGAAACGCCCTGGGATTTTTAATGAGTCAGTACCTCGGTTTTACGTCTCTTCCGAAGGAAGGCGCCTGTTTACAGTATAGTGTCCCCGTTACTATACGGGGCATTAGGACCCACATGGACTGCAGGTGAGTGCCCCCGGCTGGCCCCACTAACATCTCTTCCAGCAGCAACCTTAGTTTTTCCCAGGAGGTCTCCCATCCAGGTATGACCAGGCTCACACCTGCTTAGCTTCAATGGGCTGCCACTTGTGATTTGCAGAGTGATATGCACTGCAGTGTCTTGGACTCCAGTGCATATCACTTTTTTCCCTACTTTGTAAAACTGACACTTTGCACAGAGAATCCTTAAAGTAGCGCAGCTGTCTGTAGTTGTCAAACAAATCGGTATGAGTATTAAATGTTTATTAACCCCTTAGTGCATTTTAACTACTACTGCAGTTCATAGCCTCTTATTAATTTACCAAGGAGCTGAACTCTATGACACTGCACCATTTTGACTGAATGTAACACCTTTCTCAGTCTGTTCAGGGGGTGGGGGTTAGGGCTGAAGTTATTGTCTTCCTTTCTCAATTTACTACTTACCAATTTACCGCTAAGGTTTTAAGAGATCATGAATGTAAAGTGAATATTTAACATACTGTAATATATAAAATTAATAAACAATGTCAATATAATTTACACATTAATTTCCTTTAATTAGATAATTTATTTAAGATTTGAATAATGGAAATATATTAAAACCTTTGTATTTAAAAGAGTATATTAGAACATGGAATTACCTAGTAACCCTAATTAGTCTTGTGGGGTTCATGGGGATTTGATTTCCTAAGCTAAAACTGTATCCATGACTACTGTGAATATGTATTGACAGAGAGCAGAAATTAAAGCATCTACATCCTCCATCCTTCTTTCCTACCCCCTACTGCAAGAAGATAATGCATTGACTCATATTAAATAATCCCTCCAGTTGAAGAAAAATGAGCTGAGGTGCTATGCACTACAAGTGCAACTTTGTTTACAAAATGCTATATACAAAAAAAAATGCAATTTCTGTTTAACAGCATATTTAAATTTCCTTGCTCTTTCCAAGCATCCTGGAGATGGTCTGGAGGTTCATTAATGTTATCAATATTAATATTAATATTTGACATACAGTGACATTTACCATTATCAGAAATATGAATATAGTTTGCATATAACATTATCGTGAGAGACTTGCAATTATATTTGCCATTGTATTAACAGCTACAACCGATAAAATTGTAAAACAAATCTCAGATCCTTAAATAAAAGATAGTAACCCTACTGTATTTCATGCCTGCATATGGGATCACAATTTTTTTTTATCAAACTGAGTGTGTGAAGATTAGTTGAGCACCATGGAGACATTTAACACAGTGAGATTACTCAGCCAGATAACTAGTAAATATGCTTACAAATGTC
This sequence comes from Lepisosteus oculatus, assembly GCF_040954835.1. Taxonomy (NCBI): domain Eukaryota; kingdom Metazoa; phylum Chordata; class Actinopteri; order Semionotiformes; family Lepisosteidae; genus Lepisosteus; species Lepisosteus oculatus. The sequence goes on from NC_090708.1 coordinate 29,205,119, forward strand.
TGGATTTTTGGTTTCATTAAGGCAAGATCAAAATGTAGCCACTTGAGAATTAGTTATGTAAAGCTGGCCCTGTGAAGGTTTCAGGAATGGGAGTTAGTGGGCAGCATCCCCCACTGTGTAGTGCCCATAGAATGTTAGTTTCAATATAAGAGTATATTACTGTGATCTTTATCTTGGAAGTACTTATTTTAAATGATTCTATTTGGTCTTCTTGCAAATACACAATTTGTATTGTTATTCAGTTTGTGTCTACATGTTTGTTATAGCCTGCTTTTATGTTGCTCCCCACTTTCACCACAACTATAGTAGGGATGTAATATATTTGGGGGCTGGTTTGGGATCTTTGATCTGTTTTGTGGAGCGGGTATTTTTCTTTTCCTTGGGGTAAGTGTGCACTTGGGCTTGTTTAAGTTTTAAGTGGTATGTTGTATTATGGGTGCTGTGTAGAGATAATTTGTGGTGAGTACATCATGGCATTCAGCTTAGAGGATTTTACTCTGTGGACAACATTGAAGCAGTTTGAGAAATTTTGAAAATGTTTTCTCGAAAGCGGATTTCTTTAGTCTTTTGGTTTACATTTCCTGAGTTCACTCAACCTTCTTTTTTTAAATTGTACTTGTCACAGAAATGACGAAAATGCCGCACATTGAACCCAGGAATTCACACAGGGTGTTCTTCTTTTTATCTACATCTGACAATACACATGCTTGTGTACATTATTTTGTTTTCCCAAAAATGTAGTGTGGCAATACTATATCTGTTGTTGTTAAAGTCAATGCTGTTTTGGGACAATATGATTGCATATATAATGCAAGATATTAAAATAGTAGGCAGTATTGTTCTGAAAATAATTATCACATCTTAACGCAATTTTAACTTGTATAAATGTAATAATTTTCTAGTTTAAATGCAACACCACATCTGGTTTAAACCTCAAAATAGGTTTTTTCTCTGTGGCGCTCATAAGCTTCCATACAGATGTAGTGGTTTGATGGTTTTACTGAGACAATTATTAATTGTAGCAGTAATCACGAGGTTGTTCATTGGGGCTTTTAGAAAATCAATCGTCAGAACAACTAACAACACACACACACGGGTTCAATACATGAGATACATTTATTAATATAAATTGTGCACCAAACATATACTAGTCTGCCTGGATACGAGCGCCAGACCTTACTGTGAGGGTTATCAATATACAAGGTATATAATCTCGAAGAGATGTAAACACAAAGAGATACACAACAGAGAATATATGTCACTATATATCGTTCGGTTACCAAATCGCTAATCAGTGTTATTACCCACTGTTACTCTAAACTCGGAAGTAAATACATTACTCATGAATTAAATTGATAACAACTTGTGTTGAGGTACAATTGAATTCTCGAGACGCAATGTAGAACATGGGGTTTACTTATCCACTGTGTATGGATTTGTAATTTCCCGGCACGAACACCAAACCAGCTGACAGGCTCTGTTGCAGCCTCTGTTCCAGCGGTTGTCCAATGGGTGTTGTGTCGGCATCCTCTGGCTACCGGCCAACCAGTCAAGGTGCAGCTCGGAGTAGGACGGGCGGAGGAATCTAACTGCGGCGTGCAGGGCAGTCGTTGCTCCGAGGGGATCTACCAGCAGTCCAGCTTGCTAGTAGAAAGTATCTATGCACAGAGTGTGACCGCGAGTCCTCACAAGTCACTCTTTTGCCTGGAAAGAAGCTGGTTCGTTCCTGGTCCAGCGCTGCTTCTGAATAAGCTATTCAGGTTGTCGACGAGGGTCCAACTGTAGGCTGCCGTTGATCAAGCGGAGCATTCACGTTGGTAGAATTCTGAGTACGTACGGGATCCTTGGCCTCGCACTTAGAACAAAGTCCAAGTCCCTTTGCAGACAACAGCAGTTGTCACGTGATTGTCTCTGAGGATGCGTGAAAATGGCCAAGGAGAGCCCCGATCTGAGCTTGCGCTCCCTTTTTGACCAAGACACAGATGTGTGCTGATTGGTTGAGAGTTTGGCGGGCATTGGAGACCCACCTGGTATTACCACGCCCTGCCAGTCCCTGATTGGTTGGTCAAGTTGAGATATAAGTCACTTACTCTTGAACTTAAGAATGCAGTCCAGATGTCCATTCGGCACTCCCTAGACTGATAGGCGCCAATGGATGACCATTGATCATGATAGCCAGGCTTAGCTAAGTGCATCCCCATCTGGGAGCTGTCCCTTATCAAAAGAAAACTTCTTAAATCAGCCTGCATGAATACTTTCTCTGTGGCTGCACCACAGAGATGGAGGGTGAGATGGGGCCTCATTTAGGACCGCATACCAACGCTTAATTCTGTCTTATTAACAAGCATTGCCGCTACATATCCCCCCTTTTTGAAGGTCACGAGGTCCTGAGGCGTTATTGCCTTCAAAACAAAAGTTAAGTGATGTCTGTTGTACCACGGTGGATTCTACCACCTGATATTCACATTACCTCTTGAGAATTTGTACAGGAAATAGTGTTGGAAAGAACATTGCGTATACCTGCTCTCAGTTATAAGGTACATAGAAATGAGGCATCGAGCATCATCATTAGCCCTAGACCTTAAACTTCCGGCAGTTCACTATCAGTATCGGATAGCTCTGCAGCAGGCAGACGTTTGGGAGTGGTTATCTGATTTCGGTGATACACCATTGCTCCCTTTGTCTCATTCAAACTACCCCACAAGGCTTTGATACAAGAGAACAGCATCCAACACATTACCCCAGCCATGATCCAGCTACCCAGCAGCAGTGTCAAGATGACCACGTTTACTGTTCCTAGCACCCCAGAGGATCCACAACGACTGTGCTTGGGACCTACCAGCGTAGTTTTTAAGTTTGTGTCGTTGAGAACAAATTTGACTACCTGTACATCCTCAAGACTTACTGTCTCTTGGATTCTCTCATCCAAGTCAACGCTGTGTCCTCTGAAAGCGTCCACAATCTCGAGTTCCGTTTCATACAGTTCTGACTCCTTGTGATATAGTGCTAAATCGTTGAGATGCACTATAGCTCCTTCAGGAACTTGTAGAAAAACTGTTTGGTTGGGTAGCTGCACTTCGGTAGCTGTATCATGTCTGTCATAGGTTATTGTAACAGTTAACTGTGGTGTGCTGACCAGCCATTTCTTTCCCACCTGCTCAACCTGGGGTCCATTAACCTCACTTTTGCTCGTCACTGTGGCTTTACACTTTTCAGTGGCAGCCCCCTTTCTGATACCACACAACCTCTGAGTTGTGTCCCTAAGGAATGGCTTACTTGGGCATACCCAGTGGATATCCTTGGTTGATATACACAGTTCCAGGTTTGGAACAAGGTACAAATTCGGATCATCCTCCTGGTAAGCTACGAGCGATGGGGTGGTCAACTTCACATGCATGTCCCCCCTCCAGAAGCCAACGTTCGATATCGACTTGAGCCTATAGATGTCCTTGCTACTCACGATGGGAAGGTTCAACAGGAAACCTATTTCCTTGGCTTCGGGGTTGACATGTATGGGAATGGCACTGCCTAGACTGTATGCAAGATGTACTTGCAATGGCTGCACCATCTCGGAAGTGGTTGTCCTCAGTACTTCTTCTACTAAGGACAGTGGAACCAAATAGGTTGGAATCTGTCCCATGGCCGGATTGGACCGGGTTCCACAACTTCAAGGGGCTCAGCACCTGCTCCTAAAGAGGTTGACGCACTGGGTCAGCGATATGCCGATACATTTGCCCAATTGCTGGGTCCTGTTTCTGCATTTCCGCAAGATCGGTGTTAAAACCCTGTGACCCAAGCACTACAGATTGAGGGTCAGCTCCGACATCCTGTCTAGCCCTGCTTCGGGTGGCCGCCTTGACCTCAGCCACGGTTTCTGGGGGTAGCCATTCCTGCTGGAACTGCCAGGGTACACCCTCTAAGGCGCCAGATTTGGCCAGCCTGTCGGCCTCATCATTCCGGTCTTTGTCGGGTCCCTTCACCTGGGAGTGTCCCTTCACCTTCCTCCAGTAAACCATCATTCCAGCCTTGGTCATGAGCTTGTCACTGGCCAGGAACAACTCTTTGTTCTTCACTTCCTTGCCCCGGGCATTTTTCATGCCGTTACCCTTCCAATACGGAAGATGGGACATGAAGCTATATCGGGTGTAGTTCGAGTCACTACAGATGACAAACTGTTTAAGGCCATTTGTTAGGGCCTGCTGGAGGGTGATCAGCACCCCAGCTACTTCCGCATACTGACTAGTCTTTGGTCCTAGCTTATAGCAGGTCGGCCCACAGGGAGTATTGTCTTGCCAGACTACTCCTACCCCTGCTAGCACCTGCTGTTCGTGGCGAAAAGAGCAACCGTCAACATAGGCCATGGGTAAGCCCTGGCCCACGTTCTTATCGTGGTACCGATGATTGTTCGGTAGCTCAGCAGCGGGAATAGTTTCTGGAGCTTCCATGTCAGTGTCACAGCCGTGACACACTTGGCCCAAAGCCAGGCCCTGTCCCAGGTACATTTTCTTGCTCTGTGCATAACGTACCTCTATCTCATAGCCTTGTAGGGCCATCATCCATGCCACAATCCTGCTATTTGACACCCTGCCCACTTTCAGTCTCTGGCTATGCAGGAATGTCACAGGTTGGTGGCAGGTTTCGATGATGATCTTTTGTTCCCCAACATAACTACGGAAGTGTTCTACCGACCAGACCGTAGACAACAGGGCCTTCTCGCAGTCCAAGAATTTTTTTCTCCACTGGGCTCAGGGCTCGAATGGCATACGCCACCACCCTTCGCTCTTGGTCATATTCCTGACTCAGAGCAGCCCCAAGGCAGTGCTCTGAAGACCCTGCTTCAAGGTAAAAGACCTTATTTTTGTCAGGGTAGGCCAAGCACGGCGCACTACTGAGTCTGCGCTTCAGCTCCATCACAGCCTGCTCTGGGGAAGGCCCCCACTCAAAGGGCACGTCTTTCTGCAACAGCTTGTGGAGGGGCCTTGCTATTTCAGCGTAATCCTCAATGAAGTGCCGGGAATAATTACATACTCCCAGAAAGCTGCGCAGTTCAGATAGGTAAGTGGGCGACTTCATATTCTGGATAGCTTGGACACTGCTGGACTGTGGCTGTATGCCTTGGGCTCCAACCAATAGTCCCACGTACTCCACTTGGGTCCTACACCACTGTCCCTTAGCCAGAGACAGTTTGGCCCCTGCACGGGAGAGCTGGGTCAACACATGCCTGATCTCGGCCATGTGTTCTTCCCAGGTCTGACTCCGCATCAGAATTTCGTCCACATAGACCAGGTTGCCCCTGGCGGCTGCATCACTCATGGCTTTGTGCAGAAATATGTTGAACTCCGCTGGGGAGTTGGAATACCCAAAGGGGCATCGATTCCAGGTGAACTGCCTGTTTCCAAAGGAAAAGGCCAGTTTGTACTGGTCTTTCAGTTCTACCTTAAGGGTCCAGAACCCATTGGCCACATCCACTGTGGTGAAATATTTCGCTGTTGTCACCTTGGCTAACTCCTGATCTAGGTAGATCATTGGCCATCGTGACAAAGGAACCTGTTTATTCAGCTGCCGGTAGTCAATGGTCAGACGCCACTTACAATTGGGTTTCAGCACCGGCCACAGTGGGGAGTTATAAGTGGAGTTACACTCCCTTATGATCTGACACTCTAGTAGAGCATCCAACGTCTGCTTTATGGACTCGTATGCCGTGAGGGGAATGCGATACTGCCTGACATAGGTTGGGCGGGCGCCAGGGGCCGTAGGAATGCGCACTGTGTGCAAATCCGTCACCCCGCAGTCATAGGCGTCCCGTGCAAACACTTCCTGGAAATCCTGGAAGATCTGACGCTGGCTTTCCGTTTCCAGGGCATCTGCCTTACCAACCTGTTCCTGTACCTGCTCTAGGAACCCCGCTTTTGACGGCATGGCGGTATCCCGGGTCGCACTCTCGGCTGAGTGGTCCGTCGGAACACCTGCATGTACTGTGTACACAACCATCTCATCCTTATTGCTAAGGTCCACTCTGCACACCTCCTGGTTGTAGAATCCTTCTATTGGCATAATTGCAATCATCCGCCGGGGGTAGGTGTAGTACACATGCTCGGTTCCCCCCTCCCTGGCCCAGGGACCAGGGAGCTGCCCCAGTACTGGGATGGCCAGTTCGAAATCATAGAAACCATTGTCAATTACCAGTCCCATGTCAGTGCGAGCAGGGATTTTGACATCTTGTTTTGCCATGTTCTGCACCAACAGGCAGGTGGCTCGGCCATTCCGTTCCAGTCTGGGGGTACAACAGACTGCTAGGTTCAGTCTGATAAACTGAGCTGATGGTTGGAAGAAAACCATCTCAGTGTCCATTCTCTGTCCCTTCTTTAGGACAAGGCGTACCGGAAACCCTGCTGTTGACGCAGGAACGATCAGGTCCGATTCGTTTACTACCTGGCAGGCCTGAAGAACTGTCTGACCTGACTGAATGTTCTCGGGGTCGCCGCTTAGAGAGTGGGCATCTGGGTTCACCCGTGTCCACAGCACACTGTTTACTGTGTCCAGCTGGGCACCCAGTCGAACCAACAGGTCTGCACCAATACAGACCGAATGGGTCAGCTGAGGTGCTACCTGGAAGTAGTGAGCAAACTTCCTTTTTCCGATGGAGATGGAAGCTACACAGATTCCTTTGCTCCAAATGGACCTATGAGGTGGGGGTGCCCACCACAGAACCTGTGACTGCGTCACCATGGTCACCTGACGGCTTCGCGACAGGTCCTTGAACAGACCTTCACTGATTATGGACTTTTCAGAGCTGAGGCTGAGAATTACATCATCAACCTGCACTTCTGCCACCTGGACCCCTCCCACCACCATGGGGTGGTAGTCCTGGTCCCCCTGAGGTACCAGGGTGCACAGAAAGGACTCCCATTCATTACCGGACAGGGAAATCCACTCTTCTTCAGGGATGAAAAAGGGGTGTGCTTTACCTGGCGGGTCAAGCAGCTGCTTGGAGCACTGCTCCTGTAGTTGGGAGACCGTGGGAGTGCTGGCCTGGGCAGGACTTCCCTGTAGTTTTGGAAAGCAAGAAGAGACATTTATTTCTCGTCCAGAGGAACCAGGAGGAACCTCCAACTCAGCTATAGTGTTCAGTGGGTACTGTGTTATCACAGCATAACCACTGAACCCCCCTTTTTGCTGTGCGACAGGCTTAGGGTTTTTGACCTGAGCCCACAATTTTCCACGCTGGCAGTCCACCAGAGGCTCCAGCCTGTCAAGCAGGTCTTGGCCAATGAGTAGTGGCTCTGTTTTAAACCTAGAGATGTAAACAGGATGCACCACGTTCATTGGCCCGAACCTAAGTGCCACCCACATTCGGTGTGTGATCCTGGCATGATCCTGGGTATAGCTGGAAATATCTATCTTACACGGTTCGACCTTAAGTCTGATGCCTTTTCCTTTCGCTATTCGTTTGAGCTCACTGAGTAGATTGGCTGACATCAAACTAATTTCAGCCCCAGTGTCAATCAGTGCTTCTCTATCTAAGACGTTTTCAAGAGAAACCTTGATATAAATACGCCTTGCTTTGCCTTTCTGGCTGAGATTCCCTAAGAACTATTGGAAGCCTGCCTTTTCTTTGACTTCAGGGGCGGGGTCAGCGCCCAATTCAGAGTCACAGCCTTCTTCCAAGCAGGAACCCATCCCACCCAATCAGATAAACTGAGGGAGGGGCTTGGGATGGATCCCCGCCTCCTCCAGTGAGAAGGGGCGTAGTCCCCCTAAGCTCATTCACGCTTCCGGCATTCGGTGCGGAAGGTTTACCCTGTCCTGATCTCTCAAGCAGGGCTTGTTCAAGCCTGGCCAGGCGGGCTGCAGTCGACTCCTTTCGTCCAGCCTTATGATAGGCTCTGCCTGAGCCCTTGCCTTCCCCGTAGTGCTCAAGGCGGTTCTGACGCTTAGTGCCTGCCTTAGTGCCTGCCTATTTTGCGCCGGGGCTTAGCGGGCTCAGGAACCTCAGCTCCCTCGAGCTGAGGCGAGTCGTCAACCCTGCTGGCTTTAGTGGCGAACACGGCATTTTAGCAGGTTTTCGCTTTGAGGAAGCACAGACTTCAGCTCCCCAGGCTTTTTGAGCCAACTTTAATGTCAGCCATTTTCATCGCTTTTGCATCAGTATGCATCACAATCATTTTCCTGACTGAGGGATGCAAATTAGCAATGAATAAACCTTTGAAATTCACATTCTCTTCGCAACCCTCTTCATTCCGCCCTGCAAAATAAGTGCGCCTAAGCCTCTCATAATAGTCGCGAGGGGCTTCAGCTTTTTCGTGCTTAATATGGTGCGCAGCGGCCACGGCAGCTATGGGATCGATAAAAGCCGAAAATTCTCTGATCATTGCCTGACACAGCTCCTCAAAGCTATTACAGACCTCCGGTCCTTGTCTAGACATCCACTCGTGGACCGCTCGGCTGGTAGTTTTCCTTACTAACATAGCCTTTTCCTGTTCGGACGCTTCGGGCATAAACTGCAAAGTATATCTCAGCTCATCGATGTAGGTCTCCACATTATTCCCTGACACTGACAGGTCAAACCTTTCTACATCTTTGGCTAACTGCCTCAGGGAGTGAAGGTTATTTTTTACGGTTTCTCCACGGGCAGGGAGACGGCCGTGATCAGGAGCAAGGGGTCTATGCCTGACTTGAATCGCCCTTGCGTTTCGCACAGGACTCAGCGATCTCCCCCATGCTGATCCGACCACAGACCCTGGCTGGGAGAAACCTCCTCCCGGTGCGCTGGGTGAGCGCTCCGGGCTGCTAGGTGGGCTGGCATGCAAGTGGGATCTAGCCTGTTTTGCTTCCAGTACAGCAGCATCTAACTCCTTTTGCCTTTCCTGGCTGAGCTCATTTAAACTCTCAATTTCTTTTTCTTTTTCTTTCAAGCTCGCTTCCAGGTCTCTCCTCGCTACCTCAGCCGCAGTTTCTCTAGCAGACAAGTCATCTAATTTACCTAAAACTTCCCTGAGTCTGTCTTCACTTTCCTCATTTTTCACTCTCTTTTCTCTGATTATATCCAACAATTCAACTCGCTCCGCCTTATATCTTTCTAGCTTTCCCTGAAGCTTTTGAAACTTTGTCAGCTTGGACAAAGACAGTTCCAGCTGTTTAGCTAGATTTAAGGCGAAACTAGATAGGACCTGAACTGCGTTCACAGACCCTCCTGTGTTAAGCTGGTTCGCTACCTTAGCTACTAAATTTACTTGCAGCTTCTCAATATCATCAAAGTTCAACTTTTCGATACCGCTCCAGTAACCAGGATTGTCGTCGCTAGAAATAGTACTTAAAAGGGACTCCACTTCAGACATTTTAGCAGCCATTGTCATTACGTCAGAGAAACGTTAAGAGTATTACTTTTTTTCTTTTACCAAAATACAGTAGGGAATCTAAACACCTGAGCAGATGGATTTCCAATCAGCACACGTTACACTAAATGCTAGAAAACAGGGGGATTTCTTTACGCAGTTATCAGCACACCTGGTATTTGCGTATAGAAGCCACGGTGCTGTGCTGACCTTGAACTCACAGCAACATCAGTTATTCTGTGCGATTGATCCTCATTTCATTCTAAACTTGCCCGCCCAGGGACGCCATTAAATGTAGTGGTTTGATGGTTTTACTGAGGCAATTATTAATTGTAGCAGTAATCACGAGGTTGTTCATTGGGGCTTTTAGAAAATCAATCGTCAGAACAACTAACAACGCACACACACGGGTTCAATACACGAGATACATTTATTAATATAAATTGTGCACCAAACATATACTAGTCTGCCTGGATACGAGCGGCAGACCTTACTGTGAGGGTTATCAATATACAAGGTATATAATCTCGAAGAGATGCAAACACAAAGAGATACACAAGAGAATATATGTCAATATATATTGTTCGGCTACCAAATCGCTAATCAGTGTTATTACCCACTGTTACTCTAAACTGGGAAGTAAATAGATTACTCATGAATTAAATTGATAACAACTTGTGTTGGGGTACAACTGAATTCTCAAGACGCAATGTAGAACATGGGGTTTACTTATCCACTGTGTATGGATTTGGAATTTCCCGGCACGAACACCAAACCAGCTGACAGGCTCTGTTGCAGCCTCTGTTCCAGCGGTTGTCCAATGGGCGTTGTCCCGGCGTCCTCTGGCTACCGGCCAACCAGTCAAGGTGCAGCTCGGAGTAGGAAGGGTGGAGGAATCTAACTGCGGCGTGCAGGGCAGTCGTTGCTCCGAGGGGATCTACCAGCAGTCCGCCTGGCTAGTAGAAAGTCTCTATGCACAGAGTGTGACTGCGAGTCCTCACAAGTCACTCTTTTGCCTGGGGAGAAGCTGGTTCGTTCCCGGTCCAGCGCTGCTTCTGAATAAGCTATTCAGGTTGTCGACGAGGGTCCAACTGTAGGCTGCCGTTGATCAAGCGGAGCATTCACGTTGGTAGAATTCTGAGTACATACTGGATCCTTGGCCTCGCGCTTAGAACAAAGTCCAAGTCCCTTTGCAGACAACAGCAGTTGTCACGTGATTGTCTCTGAGGATGCGCGAAAATGGCCAAGGAGAGCCCCGATCTGAGCTTGCGCTCCCTTTTTGACCAAGACACAGATGTGTGCTGATTGGCTGAGAGTTTGGCGGGCATTGGAGACCCACGTGGTATTATCACGCCCTACCAGTCCCTGATTGGTTGGTCAAGGTGAGATATAAGTCACTTACTCTTGACACTTAAGAATGCAGTCTAGATGTCCATTCGGCACTCCCTAGACTGATAGGTGCCAATGGATGACCATTGATCATGATAGCCAGGCTTAGCTAAGTGCATCCCCGTCTGGGAGCTGTCCCTTATCCACAGAGTATCTTTCTTCCTGTCAAATAATTGTATATGTAGCTAATTCTTATCTGAGTAAAAACATAAAATACAGAAGGAACTTCACACATTAAAGAGAGGTTGAAGCCAATACCCACACAAGATGCAAAATTGAAAAGGATTTTCAGTTTGTGTTATTCTGCTTTATTTGGTAAGTTGTTTCATACACATAGCTTTCAACTCATTCATGTTTTTTTTTATGTATTAACATATTTTTTAACGCCATATATAAAATAATAAAAATGTCAATATAGTCTTCATATTATTTACTATTTTACTTTGAGAGAGGGAGTCTTTATTTGTTATAAATAAAGCTTGTACCCTGACCAGGAATCAAACATAGGACCTTTTGGGTGATAGGTGCGCACTTTACCACTGTACCAAACCATCGCTCAATATCAAGTTAAAACAGATACGTCAAAATATTTCCAAAATAACCACAATTCAACTAAACTTTTGCAGATGTTTATGAAGAAGGTGCAATACAGTACTACTACCAGCAATAGAAATAAATTAGATTTAGATCCATAGATTAATATTGCTAATGACATTGATAAAGTTATTATTTTAGCTACCCAAATTTCTTTAATGACATAATTCCATATTAATATACCATATTAAGTGTAGTATTAAGAGCTACAAGCTTGTATTACAGCAATAATGTCAGCAAATATTCATAGAAAAGGCTACCACTTAACCTACCACTACCAGCCACAAACAGTATGTATACAACAGCTAGTAAGTTATTGAAATGTGTTTCACACCCGGTTTGAAATGAACCCCATAACCACCTCAACTTACAGTTCTGACCTCCTAGCAGAGCTGCGCAAGCGTTTTAAGAAAATAAAGTGAGAAGGAGTGCAGGTCCAGATAAAGTGTGTGGAAGAGTTCTGCAATCTTTGCAGATCAGCTGTGCAATAGTTTCAGTTTGCTTTTTCAAATGTTCTTAAATCTACAAATTATCTCTTCTCTGTGGAAGAAATCCATCACTATCCCTATAACTATCCCACAAGCCAGCTGCTCTTACATCTCTCCCAATGAAAAGCCTGGAGAGAATCATAAAACCACACAAGACCTTTAAGCAGTTTGCTTTCAGAGAAAGGAAAGGGTAGAAGATGCAATACTTGCATAGTTAAACTTGGTCTATCAGTATCTTGATCAGGCAAGATCATTTATAAGGATATTGTTTGTTAACTTTTCCTGTGCTTTGAATGAAATACAACCATCATGGCTTGCACAGAAACTCTCAGAGAACTTCAAGCCAAAAAATGACTTTATCCTAAACTTTAAAAAGCAATAAACAATGGATCTTGTCAGTGATTTTCGGAAAATTGCAACACCCCTCCAACCTAATGTAATTAATTGTCAGATGTAGAAATTGTCAATGACTACAACATCTAACAACAACATCTTATCACTAAATCTAATGCACCACCAGTGCTACCTACAGATGTAGCCATTCAAAATGTGCGGTAAAACCCTGTAAAGCATGATTTGGGCTGCAGTTTGCCATGTCATGTGATTCACTGGCCAAAGATGATCAACAGGTGGCACTTGTGGTGTATTAGCTTTTAATGAAACGATTGCTTCATTTAGTCTCTCTACTGTGCATGTTTGAATCCGCTTAATTAGGAAATTTAAAACTAAAGGGAAATTTTGGTAGCTGAGCATAAAAATAATAGGAGCATAAAGTTTCTGAAAGTCATTAATTATATTTATTTAGGAATATAATTGTATTAGGTGGGTAGCTGCGTCAGCATGCGTAGGCTGCAAAGGAACAAGTAATAGGTTTATTCCATGCTGAAAAAAAGAAGAAAGAGAACACAACGTTTCGGCCATGGAGCCTTCTTCAGGTGCCAATTAGAAGTATTATACTTCTTCAGGAGTATAATAATTATATTATACTCACTGTATATGGCTGGTAATGGTAGTTTAAATAAAAAAAATACATAACAGTATTCCACTGTAGTTATCCTAACACGAAGCACCCGTAAATGTAGGGGTTTGTGCATTAACTGGGATCATTATTAAATGTAGCAGTAAGTCCCAAAATGATTCTTTTGATGGCTATTAGAATCCAACCTTGCAGGATAACTCAAACAACGCACACACACGAGTACAAATACAGATGCAGCCATTCAAAATGCGCGGTAAAAACCTGCGGTACAGTAACCTACCCACAAGCCACCGCGGGGCACCGGAGGGCACCGCAGGGCAAGTGATTGGCTGGCCAAAATGACCGACAGGGGCACTCGTGGTGCATTGGTTGGTAGTGCAAAGATTTAATCATTTAATGTCTTTACTGTGCACATTTTAATCCGCTTAGTTTTGAATATTTATATGGATTTTACCACTAAAGGGAAATTTTAGTAGCTGAGCATAAAAAGAAGAGGAGCATAACGCATCTGAAGGTCATAAACGATATTAATTTAGGAACATAAACATTACTGTATGTATGTAAACTGTACTGTGTATGGCTGGTCTTGGTAGTTTAAAGAAAAAATACACACCAGTCTTCCATTTTTCCCTAAACATTTTAAGCATGAAAGTTTTATGAAACGGTACCCAAATATGCGATTGCTGTATAGAATGAATTTTAATTAAAAAAATTATTTAACACGAACATTAAGCTGTTTACATCTTCCGCCTGAGAACAGTCACCCGTTGCTACCCAACGCAGAATGGTGATTGGCTGACACCATCTGACACCCCTCTGATTGGAGAAAAAAGATGTGCTGGCTATACATACTGTACCAGGAAGAGGATTTCTTTCTATTCAAAACGTGTATTTTAAAAGTTAAAGAAGTAAAAACCTTACAGCGTACACAGATTTCTAAACTGATCAGGATCGTTATCTTTGTCTTATGCATAATAATGTTCACCGCTCTGTCCAGCAAATTAATAATAAACTTTATTTTAAATAGCTTTTTAAACGAATAAGTAATTAGATTGCTCATAAACCTAATCACTTGCTTTTTCTTTTTATTTAGGCTCAGATTTCAACTATATATCGTATTATTAATAACCATAATAACAACCAACCAACAAAAACAACCATATAAACATAATACCAACCAAAAACATAGATAACAACCACAATACAAAATCAAATCATCAAACCATTTTACTCTCGCAATGTCCTCCAATTATCATAATCCCGCCCCTTATGCAAAACCAAACCTTCCTCCCATCCCAGTTTATCCTGTTTATCATAAACAAAATCCACCTCAATTTTCAACATAAAGCATTACACAAAATCAATACCTCAACACTCCATACTCAACAATGATAATTCACAAACAGCCAGAACATGTAACTACACATTCCCAAACAGACCTAATTTCCATAGCCCCGACCCTTATGCAAAACCAACATCCCTCCCCTGTTCTCTCTCTCCCCTGGCGGTTGTAATTGTTTTTATTTTCAAATAAATTTTAGCAAAGTCATGTATTTTAAAAATCTTAAGATTTTTATATTTATGTCTTTATTTAGTGGTTTCATTAGTGACAAAGGCTAAACTTTCTTGGAAAAATGTCTTTTATGTAAACCATGTTTGCTATTAATTCATTCAGGGCTAAAATATGTTCATTGTCTTCTAATGAAAGAAGGGTTCCTTTCGCCGTAGTCGGGAGCCTAGCCTTTAACTAGTAAGTACTGTATTTACTGGGTTTTTGAGGGGGGGGGGGTGTCTTTCGCTGGAAATCTCGCCTCCTACTTTGAAAATACCCATGAAACCGGTTCAATTTGTCACAGCCAGCACTCCTGCAGAGAGGGGGGTTGTACTTGCAGTGTATACAGTACACGCGTTATGCTCTTCGTTAATGTCTAAGCCGGAACATATCATTATATCTCATTTTGTATTTATTAAAAAAAAATCGTTTTCCCAGCCTAACAGTATTGTTTTTAACCTGTAAAGCGCTTTGAGGAGCCACCTTTAAAGGCGCCATATACAATAAAGTTCATTATTATTACTATTGTAAATTTGCTGGACAGAGAGGTGAACATTATTACACAGAAGACAAAGATAGCGATTTACGTTGCATTGTGTATCGTGCTGCTTTAATACAGTTTTAAATAATTGAAAGTCTAAACAGTATCAGCTTTATTTATGGGTTTTAAATAAAGGTGATTTAAACGCGATTTAAATCAATATAAATGTTTATATTGTAACGCATAGGTGACTATTCATTGTTATTAAAATGACTTAAATTCGATCATGTTGTGATAGAAATATACATTTGTTTGGTGTGAGTGAAGTTATGGAAGCCAGTTTCCGCCAGGGAGTAAAAAAAAAAAACACACTATGGTATTCTCTCCAATGCAGTGCAGTTAAAAACATACCTCTGATGCTGCTCCTAAATGAATATCGTTTATGACCATCAGAAGCTTTATGCTCCTTTTCTTTTTTCCAGTGGATTGAACAGGAAGAGGCATTTCATGATGTACTTTTCACTGATGAAACAACAGTGGCTCTGGAACAGTGTTCAACCAAGTCGTTTTATAAAAAGGGGAGATATGTACACGTTACTGAAGCTAAAAGTTTACCCTTTGTCACTAATGTAACCACTAAATAAAGACAAATAGAAATCCCTATGTTACAGACTGTATATGGCTGGTATTGGTAGTTTAAAGAAAAAATACACACCAGTATTTCACTTTCTCCCTTAACATTTTAAGCATCAGAGTCTTACATGTGGTTATTTCGAAAACGTTTGTACGTGCTCCTTCTGACCATGTTACTGTTTACTGTTACTGACCATATTAAGTTTAAGTGCCTGTGGGCACTTTTCCTGTCCGTGGGGGGTGGACCGTCTTTCATTAGAAGGTTAGTCTGTTCTACTCTGAGAATGTAGAGGGGGTGGAAAGTGCCCGCGGTCATTTAATTAGTATTAAAATCTTAGTTATCTTTTTAGTTCACAGGTTTGCATGCATAATTTAATTTTGAAAGCCACTGAGACATCAGGTACTACTGTTGTACAGTATTTATGAAAAAGAAACAAAACAAAAAACATACTAACAACTGTGCCATCCTACTCCTTAGTTAATACATTATATTATTCATAAACAGTTAACATTGTTAGCAAAATATTTTGAATTATATTTAACCCTATTTTTTCTTTAGTTTTGTATTTAACTTATTATATGATAGTCAGACTTAATGTATATTAATGTATATTTGAACAATGAAAATATATTTTTACAAGATTTTACATTAAGCACTTAAAATTAATATGGTTAATAATAGTAAACTGTAACATGCTGTAACAAGATCGGTTAAACTGCGAAGAAAATGCTTTCAGAGAAAATGTTTCAGGTGTGAAGAACATAGATCTCCAATGCAATTTCAACCAAATCTGTTCCCACACACCCTGCCCCCACTACCATTAGAATATACACAAACATTTTAGCGTTTCATTCTGAGCAGAAGACCCTCACACCTGAAGAGTGCTCGCTGTGACGAATTAAACCGGTTTTACAGGTTTCAATCACAGACCATGTGACATGGGACTCAGTAAAGTAACATACAGCGCCACTGGATTTGATAATACCTAACCAAAATCCGCAATATGGAAACAGAACCTGTGTAATTGTTGATAGATGATGTACTCATAACATTTTTTCAAGACGAACTACAACATTTAAAAAATGACTTGTATGTACTTGATATCTCTAATCAATCCACGGGTTCCAGCACAAAACGAAACTAAAACGCATACCGTTTCGCGCTTCTTATTAGTTGCTCAAAAGTAATTTGACCGTATGAAATGCATAATATAAACCTAGAAACATATACGTGACCAGTACTTAAGCACTGTAGTATCGGTGTAAAGACATACCTCTCAAATACTGTAAATCAAGTTAAAAATATCTCAAGACCGATTGTGGTAGTAATGAAACCATGTTTCGTGTATGTTTTCTTTTTCATCTTGAAATAACTCATTTCTAAATACCTTTTTCACTGTTAACATCTTCCAGCCACTTTGCGACAAAATATACACTCTGACAGTTCATCCTGCTACCAACATTAAATAACAAATCTTAAGATTTCTATATTTATGTCTTTGTTTAGTGGTTTCATTAGTGACAAAGGCTAAACTTTCTTGGAAAAATGTATTTTATGTGTTGCGGAAAAAACTGACTTGCTTTAACAAAATATGTTTACAAATCCTTTCACCTGGCATTTTCGTAGTTAGAAATTATGGAACGCTCTGTTAAAAGCAAGGGAGTTTTTATGTCCGTTGCAGTTCATTTGCAACATGAATATAATTATATCGTTATTAATTTCTTGAGATACGCGATTCCATATTATATTCCCTTTTAATTAAATTCTAAAAGTATGCTTGTTGACTCCGGTATCACGTTAGTTAAAGACTTCGAAGCTTACAATATTTAGGGAGAAATGGAATACCGGTGTGTATATTTTTCTTTAAAGTACCGAGACCAGCCATATACTGTATGTTTATGTTAAGATTTCCCTTCAGTGGTAAAATTAGATATGAATATTCAATACTTAAACGGGCACAGTTAAGACATTAAATATACATATACATATTGTATACAGTGTACAGTTTGCATACGGTAATATGTTTATGTTACGCGATTAAAAAATAAATAAATAAAACTGAAAGGTCCACCACCAGCTGGATTCGAACACACAACCTGGCAGTTGGTAGTCATGCACCTAGACCAGTAGGCTACAAGACAGCTCGCATGAACAAGCAGGCGAAACAGCCCTACACAGCCCTGCCGCAGTACACGGATATAATCATACCGTTATTAAATTCTTGAGATACGCGATTCCATATTATATTCCCTTTTAATCAAATTCTAAAAGTATGCTTGTTGACTCCGGTATCATGTTAGTTAAAGACTTCGAAGCTTACAATGTTTAGGGAGAAATGGAATACTGGTGTGTATTTTTTTCTTTTCATGATAGGTGTCGCATTTTAAATCATTTTCGTAGTTAGAAATTATGAAACGCCCTGTTAAAAGCAAGGAAGTTTTTATGCCCGTTGAAGTAAAACAAAATGCCTGACAAAGTATGGCTTGGACAGATTCCAAGTGCTTGTACAAATGTGCTAAAGAAATTATACTTTGAGTATACAGCTTGTCCAAAGTCATCCATTATTAATACTATTAGTAATATCTTCAGTAAAGGCTTTGATGCATAAATATTTCTGATAAAGGTAGGTTGTGTACTTTTGTCCAACTGAGCAATCTTGCTTTCATAAAATATACCAACATTTTAATGACTGATGATTAACATGCTGTAATACACAGTTCAAAATTAAAGGCTCAAATGCTGTACATGAGAGGTTAAGCTCCCCCTGGCGGTTTTACAAGGCGACGCCGGATAGTTAGTCACGTGACACACGTGAACCGCATGATACCCCGGTAGGCGTGTCGCGGTATGCCGCGAAATACCTCACCCATTTTGAATGGCTGCATCTGTACATGAGGTAAATTTATTAATAAATAAAATGTGCATATAAACATAACAGATCTTATCGTGAGGGTTAGCAGAATACAACAGGTATATATTCAGTCACGAAGAGTTACAAATACCAAGAGGAACATATGTTCAGTATATCATTAATTTAGACTGTTTCGTAAATGAACTTGGTTACAACTTCTATACTACTCAAAAGCAAGTATATCACTCATAGGAATTAAATTGATATCAACTGGTGTTGAGGTAACAATTGAATTCTTGAGCGGTAATGCAGAATGTTGAATACTCATCTAATCTGTGTGGAGTCAGATCTCCTGCAGGTACAAAGAAGCAGTGGCAGGCTTGTTGTGTCCAATCGGTGCTCTCTGGCTCTGTGCCAATCAGTGCTCGGTGTGGTGTGCGACGTGGTGGGAGGGATTCCAGCTGCGATGTGCTGCTGATGCTCTCTGAAGACCAGCTAGTTAGTGTTGGCTGAAACTAGCAAAGTTTGTGCACAGGAGAAAAGTGACTGTGGGTCCCAGCAGGTCAGGAAGAAGAATGGTTAGTTCCTGATGAAACTCTAGTTCTGAATCCTTAGATTCAGATTGGGTTCACGAGGCTTGCTGCGGGCTAACCTTGGGTCTGAGGATGTTCAGGAAGAGCTCTGAGTCTGAATGTCCAGGAGGCCCACTGCGAGAAAGTCCTGCACTTGGGAACTGTTCTACAGGCGCTTTGTGTTGTCTGTTTTACCTGGAGGAAATGCAGGTTGTTCATTGGTTGAAAGTTTCATGGGCATCAGAGACCCATGTGGTGTTAACCTGCCCTACCAGTTCCTGATTGGCTGATGATGAGTAACCATGCACTCTGACCTTAAAGTTGTAAACAGACTTTGAATCAGACTCTCCCTTGGAATCTCAGACTTTATGGTGCCAGAGATGACCATTTATTAAGGTTGCTGGAGAATCTCAGCATTGGGAGTGGTTCCTTATCAGGACACCCTATCAGCTACAAAAACACCTTAGATGTGAACCAAATGGAATTGCCTCTCTGTATCAAGCACCACTGAGATGAAGGAGAGATGGACTGGCAAGGGAGCAGAAAAATTCCTGTACTTTAATAAGCCTCGCCGCTACAACACTTTCTTCCTAAACATTTTATGCATTTAAATCTTTCACTTGGTCACTTGCTGTGATTATTTTGGAAAAGTTTTGATGTGCTCATTCTGACAATATTAAGTTTATATACTTTATAAAAAGTTATAATGTTTTAACCTTTTCTTTGAATACTTGCGCTCATTATCACAGTAAAAAAAGGTATACATTTTAAAATCCACTTAATAGGGAATTAATATGAATTGCATATTGAAAGAAATTTATATAGCTCAAAGTATTACCGTATTCCACTTTCTTTGTAAACATCTGTATTAATTTAGTTGACTCATTCGCTTGTGATTACGTTGGAAAAAGTTTAACCTGCGGTACAGCGGACTGTTTCCTTGTCAAGGCTTGTTTTTCTTTTAACAAATAAAGACTCATTTTTATAAAAGTAAATATTATGTTCATTATATTGACATTTTATTTTTATATATCACAACATGTTCAATTAATAAATTGAAAATATGAGTGAGGAAATGTGAATACTGTCAACAATGGGAGTAAAAACCAGTTCAACCGGTTTAATTCAATTCAATTCAAAATTCTGTAATCCAATGGGGTGATTCAAGATTCTTTTAGAACAAGTCTTAAAATGAAAGAGCATATATTATAATTATAATCAAGAATAACAAAGTGATATTAAAAACACCACTGAAATTTCAAACTGCTTGTATTTTGCTCTTGGTTATTTGTCACTGATTTCACAACATTCACTTTCTTATTAAAACAACTATTTTTGAAAGTCAATAACTTTGCAAACAAATGACACAGATTTCAAGCCACAGGCATTTTAAAGATCACAATTCGTGAAAATGTTCACAACTTTTAAATAAACAACATCTAGTGCCTGGTTCCAATTTCAGAAACCTTATTTTAAATAAATCTCAGGTGTAAACGAGTTTATAATGCAAAATTTACTATTCCTATGTATACGAAACACCTGACCATATAAAGTAAAGCAGAATAACACAAACTCATAGGATTCAGCCTCTCCTTAAACTTGAGAAACTCTTTCTGTATTTTCTGTTTTTACTCAGATAAGAATAAACTACACATGATATTATTTTGACAGGAGGAAAGATGTTCTGTGCTCAATAGCTTTTTCACCACAGTACAAATTATGTTACATTTTTAGGCATTGGTAGAAGTGTCTCTCAAAACCTAAAAAATTAACATTATACTGTAGGTCACAACCTACTGCCAGGATACTGCCTGTCTTGGATAAAGCGATTAGAAAGTGGATGGACTGGTGGATTTATAAAAGTAAAAACATTCCAATTTAAATGCAATTCGGAAGATATTCATAATATTAATAATGAATATGAAAGAGATTCCACACATAGATACTGCCAACGGCAGGGGTAAAAACAAGCTTTAAAACAAAATCGTATATATATATATTTTATAATTATAATCTAGAATATCAAAGTGGTATTAAAAAGGTCACTGAAACATTCATTGAAGCGTGCGGAAAGGTCTGCATTTAATCGCAACCAAAATGCAAGTTTTACTTTTAACAAAATGTCCCCTTGAGTGCTTACAGTGCTTTCTTTGTATATTTTCTAATCGCAGTGGGGGGGAGGGTGTGTAGGGGAAGGTTTAAGCTGCAATTGAATTGGGACTCTATTCTTCACACCTGAAAGAAACATTCACAGCCGAAACATTGCATTTCTGTTACGCATTCCACTCGCGCCTCTGTTCCTTCTTGCATTCCCACGCGCACACCCTGTAAAACAAGCTCACGCCGCAAGTAAACGCCAATCACCTTTCTCTCCCGTCTCTATTTTAGTTCCTTTTTCCTCACTTCCTCGCTCACTATTGCGGATTCTCTTCGAGCTCCCTAGGGCGCGTTTATCTCTTGTTTTTTTCCTCCGGTATTTGATCTCCTTGCCTGTTTCTCGTTTTCGATTTCGCCTTGTGTTTTGGATTGCTGCTTCCTCGTTGTACTTCCGTGTTCTGACCTACTCGCCTGCTTTCTGGATTCGATTTCGCCTTGTGTTTTGGATTGTTGCTTCCTCGTTGACTCTCAGACCTACTCACCTGCTTCCTGGTTTTCGTTTTTGCCTAGCGATTCAGCTTAGTCTTTCTCTGAGTCTTGAGTCCTGCAGAGGATCCTTTTGCCCTATCAGCCCCACTCTGGCAATTTCTGTTCTCCCCTTTTCTGCATGGAATAAACCTTTACTTGTTCCTTTTCAGCCTACACATGCTGATGCAGCTCCCTACTTGAACTCTCAGTTCTTGACTGAGAAGGCTTTGCAACCATTTTTATAAGCATCCAGAGGAGCATCAGATGTCAAGGAGACCCCCCCCATGGACAGCACAGACAGACTGACAAAGCAATTTGGAAGGGTTAACTTTCCAGCCATTGCAAAGGGTGCAACTGCAGCAGCCACAAGTAAATAAAAAAAAAAACTTAAAATTCTCCTGATCATAACTGTAACAAATTGTCATGTTTCACTTCCTTATGTAACAATCATAACAATAATTGCTAATCACTAACCAATATGTTTGAGTTCCACTTAACAATAACAGGATGCTATTGCTAAGGATATATACAGTATATATGCTATGGATGTGCACCTATGGCTGGAAAGTTGCTGGTTCGTATCCTGTGGCCGGCAGAGGAGTCCTACTCCCTTTGGCCTCAGAGCAACACCCTTAACCCCAGTTGTTCCAGGGACACTGTATAAATGGCTGACCCTGCACTCTGACCCCAAGCTTCTCTCTGTGTCTGTCTCATGGAGAGCAAGTGGGGCTATGCAAAAATACAAATTCCTAATACAAGAAATTGTATATGGCCAATTGAGTGATACTATCTTATCTATATTCATTAGATATATGTATTTAGCTAATTGTATCACGGTATTAATTTTATATATCACAGTACTTAAGTTTTCAACTCACATTCAAATTCTTATAGCAGGGTACTGGGGACCCCATCCCCCCAGACAGACAACGGGGATAAAGGTGTTAAAAATTCAAAGGGGTGCTGTGTGGCAGAGTTTAAAATTTTAAATTATTTTAAATTAATGAGAGGCTATGAACAGCAGCAGCACCTGTGTTGATGTTAGTGTTCTTTTATAAATAATAATAATTAATAAGAATAATTAACAAATAATATAACAAATCAAATTCCAAAAAGATTACTACAGAACATCTACTTTTTCTGTTCCAGCTTGATGGAAAAAATATCACGTCAAATCAGTCAGGATCTTGGAGTTTCCAAATATTTCGCACAAAAAAACATGAAAGAAGCAGACCTTAAATTTAGATCAGATATGTCCGTAGGTGTCCATACAGTTCAATGAAACAAGCTGCAATATAGTCAGGCAAATGGATTTAAAATTCTGCAAGCAAAATTAGCTCTTTAAGGTTTGTTAAAATCAGATTCTTTGTAAGCAGTACACAACTTCTGAAAAGAAGCCCGTTTCTCTCATCCAAACAAAGGTTTATTTTTTATAATAGAAAAACCTCAGGGACTGATTCATAGTGTAATCCAAACAAAACAGCTGCTGGGCACACCGTGATCTTGACATGCAGGTTTGAAGTAGACTTAACAGCTTTTGTTATGGGTTCATTATAAGATTTGTATCTGTTGTAACTGTTAATATGATGGCAAATATAATTGAGGTTCTACTGTTTAAAATTTAAGCTTTTAAAGTAATGCAATGCTAAGTTAGGCAGGGACATGTCATTGTTTCTTATTTTTGATTTTCTTTAAAAATGTTTAAAAAATCAGCTTCCCACTTCCACCTTGTCATAAATATAGTGGAATATATGGCTATATACAGATGCAGCCATTCAAAATGGGTGAGGTATTTCGCGGCATACCGCGACACGCCCACCGGGGTATCACGCGGTTCACGTGTGTCACGTGACTAACTATCCGGCGTCGCCTTGTAAAACCGCCAGGGGGAGCTTAACCTCTCATGTACAGCATTTGAGCCTTTAATTTTGAACTGTGTATTACAGCATGTTAATCATCAGTCATTAAAATGTTGGTATATTTTATGAAAGCAAGATTGCTCAGTTGGACAAAAGTACACAACCTACCTTTATCAGAAATATTTATGCATCAAAGCCTTTACTGAAGATATTACTAATAGTATTAATAATGGATGGCTTTGGACAAGCTGTATACTCAAAGTATAATTTCTTTAGCACATTTGTACAAGCACTTGGAATCTGTCCAAGCCATACTTTGTCGGGCATTTTGTATTACTTCAACGGGCATAAAAACTTCCTTGCTTTTAACAGGGCGTTTCATAATTTCTAACTACGACAATGATTTAAAATGCGACACTTATCATTCAACTAGAGCTTAAAATATCACAAGGATCCTCAAGAGCACAGCAAAGAGTGTATTAAAAGACACTTGTATTTATCAACGCTTTCTTTTCCGTATACCAGATTTTATGGAACCACTTCAAAGGGGTGTCAGCCAGTCAGATTCCAGGAATCGGTACTTTAACGGAAAAATACACACCGGTATTCCATTTCTCCCTAACGATTTTAAGCATCAAAGTATTTAACTAGCATGTGAAATAGCGTGTGAAAAAGTGGTAGTTTTAAGCTTTTCTGCTAATATAATATGGAATCGTGTATCTAAAGAATTTAATAACGGTATTCGTGTGCTGCGACAGGGCTGTGTAGGGCTGTTTCGCCTGCCTGTTCATGCGAGCTGTCTTGTAGCCTACTGGTCTAGGTGCGTGACTAACAACGCACAGGTTGTGTGTTCGAATCCAGCTAGTGCTGGACTTTTCTTTTAACAAACATTTCTTCGAAAAAATAGAATAGCGATATGGACAATCAATTGACTTTTAGATTTCAAAATATCGCAACATGATCGATATTTGCGATATTTTGAACATATCTTCCCTTCTGACAGTGGTTCCTGCTTCTATTGTGTGTGTGCAACAGAGTAAATTTTAATAGAGAAATGGAGGCTGGACAGTATGGGTTGCAATATAAACATTTATATTGATTTAAATCGTGTTCTGATTTAAATCGCAAACGCGTGTTTAATTATATGTGTTTTTTAATCATAATCAGGCTAATGCAACATAAATTGATACAGTATCTTTGTCTTCTAAGTATCTTTTAGATCTTTTTTCTGAACCAGGAAAAATCTGACCATGTTTCTCTATAACAATAATAAAAAACTTTATTTTACATATCGCCATCTTTAAGTGAGATGCCACTTAAAAGTGGCATCTCAAAGCAATACAGTAGATCGAAAAGAGTTAAAAGGGACCAAATTAAATACCAGACAATCGCAAACGCGTTTTCAATAAAATTATTTTATTCATTCAGCAGTTTGTGAGAGGGACATCCAGCAGAGAGAGACACACACACCGGTTATCATTGACAAAATTGTTTTTTTTTTCAATTCCTCTTGTCTAACAGGAATGTTTTGTTTGTGGACAGACTGTTAGACAAGAGGAAAAGACCGCCGCCTCCTACGAAGCATTAATCGCATATCTAAGGAAAATTGCAGTATACCTTTGTTCATGCACATCATTATACA
Source organism: Lepisosteus oculatus (assembly GCF_040954835.1). Classification (NCBI taxonomy): domain Eukaryota; kingdom Metazoa; phylum Chordata; class Actinopteri; order Semionotiformes; family Lepisosteidae; genus Lepisosteus; species Lepisosteus oculatus. Next base: position 29,230,120 of record NC_090708.1, read on the forward strand.
GTACAGTATCTCAATTTGTATTTCGATAAAAAAAATCGTTTGCCCAGCCACTACTGTTGTTATTGTTTTTATCCTGTAAAGCGTTTCCTTTTTCTGCGTTTTCCATTTCCTTTTTCTGATCACTCGCTTTCTGGATACACATCTCACCTGTCCTGTTCTTGTTTTCCTGGTTTGCTGATTATGCCTGCTGCGGTCCACTCCTACCCTCACACCTAAAGAATACTATTTTAAATTTCTTGGCGCAGTTCATTAACCCTTGTATGTGCTGTCCGCGCCCAAAATGCAATAAAAAAAAGTCAAAAACTGCGCTCAAAATGCAATGTAAAGCTTAATAAGATACACTCCACAGGCAAAATTAAAGACAAAATTAAAGACGATTAAAATCTGTAATCTTTCCACTTGTACTGAGAGTCATCGGACAGTTTCTGCTTTGTGTTATGATGGTGAGAAAGCTGTGCTCAATGTATTTAAGGGACTTAAAAGTAAAAGGAGATGCTTCATATTGCTTGACTAATTTTAAAAACCAAGTTATAAATGCAGACGCTCCCTTGGTGCTGCGCCGGGTGTAAATATCAATGTATACATTCCCAACAAGAATTGTACCCATCTGTCATGCAAATAAAACACCTTGAATTGAATTGAATTGAGGGAGAGAGGGGGTTAGTGGGACAGATATACTGTAGACAGACTCAAGGCAAATAAGATACTTATGGGTACGCAGACATTCACGACAGCAACATACGAAACGTTTGCACGTACTGTATAGTTAAATTATTACTTGGTTTTCAAAGTGCAACGAAATACAATATTGTTGTTGCTGCTGTTCTGGTTGTTTTTATCCCGTAAATCGTTTTGAGAAGCCACCTTTAAAGGCGATATATACTGTAAAACTGCTGATTCTTATAGAATGTGTTCCGCAGGAGATTCAAATTTTTATTTATTTATTTTTTAATCGCGTATCTTAGGAAATCTCAGTATAACTTTGTTCATGAACAGTGGCATGTTACATTATCATTCGTTTTTTTAACAAGGCTCGCCAGCTAATGTGAATCGAAACCTGTCTTGCTAGCTTTTAAAGTCGTGCATGTGTAAACTGTACTAGAGGGCATGCAAGTTACTCTGCCCCTTTCAGCTGCAGGGAGTCCCTCTGCTGCAACACACAGCAGACAGAACGGGAGACTATTGCCTTTCATATCTGACACCAGTGAAGTAAAAGGGTGTCTAAAGGGGTGATTTCAGACCACATTTTAGTTACTTTATTTTGTTTACTTTTAACATTTCTGTAATTTACAGTAGATGTCACAATAGAAGCCCGAAGCCTATTATACTCAGTCAATCCTTGGATCCTCTGAGTCCCATGACTCAGTCTTGTCTGCTTTCCTAGAATAAAACCAGTTAAATCTTGTGTACTATGCAATTTATATTTTCCGATTCCATGCATTCCCTTAATGTTTAGAGTTTACTATATTCTCCAGACTCAAACACATAAGTACTAATAGCTCTGTCCCTTTAGGAGACTCTTTGCAGTACTGTGTCCCACTACCCCCATGAATTCTTTAGGTTGGGTCTAATATACAGAATGGGATACAAAATGCTGTCAGGCAGGTAACAGAAAAGAGAAAAATATAAATATTTCCATTTTACAGACATTCACACATTTATAACATTTTGGCTCAATAAAAAGCTAACCCAATAATTAAATGTGATAAAGTATAGTTTGGATGTTTATACATTCATGTTAATCGTATTCTTGATTTATTTCAATAAGTGTTCATGTTTCATTTGCTAACTTAGAGCATATTGTGCAATGAAGAATAAAATAGCTGCATGACAAGTGACTTCCTTCTCTCAGTGGAAATTAAAAGGTAGCCTGATAAATTATAAGACAGTAAGAAAGGTTCCAATCAGGAGGAGACAATTCTTTCCATTTTTTTTGTTTGATTGCTGGTAGCAAACTGATCTGAGGATCTACTCCAGCTCTTTCTCTTTTTATTTTCTTGCTTTCTGAAACACAATATAACAAAAAATAACCTCACAAACTCAAAGAAAAAATCCTTGCTCCCCCCCCTCCCCTTGGCAGTACTTCCTCTCATGCTTTTAACTAAGGGCATCTAAAATACTGTCAAACAGCTACAATGGTATCTCTGTACAAGGCTTTGACTGTGTCAATCACAGCACCTACCGTTCCCTTACCAGCAACAACATGGATTCTAACACTCAGACATTAAAAAAAGTCAGGCCAAGAGAGAAAATACCGAGCTTTACAACATGCGGTACCAGTAACATTTTACCCACAGTAGACTCACCAACCAGATGTGTTTCAGTTTCTGTGATAAGCCTAGATTAATCATATCCTCTCGTCTAGTAGGAGCACCAAGTGTAAACATGTAACGTCCCTATTAAAAATAATGGCAAAACAGAAGTTCACTCTTTCTAGAACATACCTTCCTATGGACACTCCTAAAATGTATAAAATAGTGTCCACAGCATCTCATAATAGAGGCAAATGGGGAACTACAAACTAATTTCATACAATGCCATCCATGAGGGGTTAAATACACCCTGAGAGAAATTAATTTCTGGATAATTCAACGGCTATGATTTCTGGAATATGTATTATCCCAAATATTTTGGGCCATTGGGCCATTGGCCATTCAAGTACCTGCTCCAGACAGTAACCACTGCTAAGGGTTTATATGAAGCTTGCATTAAAAGACTTTAAAAAAATGTCATGTTCCCATAAAAAAGTCATGCCTTGGAGTATAGACCCCCAAAGGAATGCCATAGACTCAAACTGCAAAATAAACACATACAGAAAGAAAGTATTTGTATTGTAATTGCAAATCCTGGTACTGTATGAGTGATTGGTATGACTTTCCTCATTACAAATCTCTTATTAGAATTTAAATTTCTTTGTAACTCCAGGTCAGAACAGAGAAAATGTAACTGCCTTAATGAGTTTACGATTATGAAAAATAGAAGGATAAGCATGATACGTATGTCTTCTGTCATTTTCTAAGTCATGTTACTGAGCACCAAATCTTATTGAGAATATGAATCCATTTAAGGTTTATACCATTAAAGTAAAGGTTTATTCCATGCTGAAAATGTTTGTACCAGACTTTTTTGAGGTCTGTTTAATTGTGTCTGAAGTCTGATGTTGTAAATTTTATTGTTAAAAAGATCCATGAAAATGTCACTACTAAAGTTAGCTGGTACTGTTGGTATTGTAAGTGGCAAGTAGAGCTCATAGTTTACTGCTCCTGTCTTTCTGAGCAAGGAGGAGCTCTTCATCTGCAACATATCTTTATGAAAGCGACCCTTTAAGAACAAAACAAATTCCATAATTTGGTAACACCATGGCTGAGTCATTCATTCCTACCTCAGACATTGTACTACACTCATACTGTAAGTACTTCACACAAGTGCCAGACATCTTTTTCAACTTTCACTTTAGCAAGTGACAGAACTATAACAATAATTTATTATTAACTACTGGCAAAGGATTGTGTACAGCATATAAAAATTCTCACATACACATACTGTATATCATTAAAACCTACACTTGTTCTCTCAAATCTATAAACAATAGTTTTATATATTTATTTATTGGAAACTAGCAAGTGCACAAAAACCAGGCAGACAGTTGGTAATTCTGTTTGATAGGTATGCTCAGTATTATATCAGGGCAGTACCAGGACCGTTCAACACTTTGTAATGACTATAGGTTATTGTGAAGTTATATTTAGAAATGTCGTGATATTTAGAAATATAAATTTGTTTGGTGCGAGTGAGGTTTTATTTAATCTCTGACCCAGGGAAACGTTTCATTTTTTCAAAGAAATGTTTGTTAAAAAATAAAGTCATAGTTCCATGGGTTTCAATCACAGACCATGTGACATGGGAGTCAGGAAACTAACACACAGCGCCACCGGATTTAATAACGCAATAAAAACGCTATAAAATAATATGACTGGGCACAGAAAAAGTTTACAGCACAGTACAATAATAAATGCTGACCGTGACTTTAGAAGCATAAATTACCTTCCACTCAATTTAAACACAAGCTGTCTTTCTGTATGAACCTCTAAGCTGGTTCATACAGAAAATGTAGAAATGCATTAGCCTGATTATGATTAAAAAACACATAATTAAACACGCGTTTGCGATTTAAATCAGAACACGATTTAAATCAATATAAATGTTTATATTGTAACGCATACTTTCCAGCCTCCATTTCTCTATAAAAATTTACTCTGTTGCACACACACACAATAGAAGCAGGAACTGCTGCCAGAAGGGAAGAAGGTGACTATTCATTGTTATCAAAAATGACTTAGAATCGATCATGTTGCGATATTTTGAAATCTAAAAGTCAATTGATTGTCCATAATATCGCTATTCTATTTTTTTAAGAAATGTTTGTTAAAAGAAAAGTCCAGCACCAGCTGGATTCAAACACACAACCTGCGCGTTGTTAGTCACGCACCTAGACCAGTAGGCTACAAGACAGCTCGCGTGAACAGGCAGGCGAAACAGCCCTACACAGGCCTGTCGCAGCACACGAATATAATCATACCGTTATTAAATTATTTAGTTACGCGATTCCATATTATATTCCCTTTTAATCAAATTCTAAAATTATGCTTGTTCACTCCAGTATCATGTTAGTTAAAGACTTCGAAGCTTAAAATGTTTAGGCAGAAATGGAATACTGGTGTGTATTTTTTTCTTTAAAGTACCAAGACCAGCTATATACTTTATGTTTATGTTCCAAAATTAATATCGTTTATGGCCTTCACACACGCTACAGTATGCACCTATTCTTTTTATGCTCAGCTACTAAGATTTCCCTTCATTGTAAAATTCAATATCTACAACGGGCACAGTAAAGACGTTTACAGTAAGTCTTTCTACGACAGACCAAAGGACCACGAGTGCCCCTGTCGGTCAACCAATCACGCACCGCGTCATGATACGCGATACCGCAGCCAATTACCTGCGATACGTGTCTGTACCGCTCACTTTGAATGGCTGCATCTGTATATACAGATGCAGCCATTCAAAATGTACGGTACAAACCCGTACCGCACGCAACTACCCACAAGCCACCGCAGTCTACCGCGGTAAGTGATTGGCTGGCCAAAATGACCGACAGGGGCACTCGTGGTGCATTGGTAGGTAGTGAAAAGATTTAATCATTTAATCTCTTTACTGTGCACGTTTTAATCCATTTACTATTGAATATTTATATGGAATTTTCCACTAAAGGGAAATTTTAGTAGCTCAGCAAAAAAAGAAGAGGAGCATAACGCATCTGAAGGTCATAAACGAAGGTCATATTACTGTATGTAAACTGTACTCTATATGGGTGGTCTTGGTAGTTTAAAGAAAAAATACACACCAGTCTTCCATTTCTCCCTAAACATTTAAAGCATCAAAGTTTTATGAAACGGTCCCCAAATATGCGATTTCTGTATAGAACGAATTTTAATTAAAAAAAAATATTTAACACGAAAATTAAGCTGTTTACGTTCCTCCGCCTGAGAATATAGTCACTCGTTGCTACGCAACACAGAAACACAGCCACAAGTAACTAGCAAAGAGAAGACATGAGCTAGCCAACATGATAAAGGAATAAATTATTCATTTGAACATTTCCTTCGATTGTACAAACACTTGGAAACTGTCTTATCCCTAGTTCGTCTGCATTTTCTTTTACTCTCCCACTGTTGCTGGTCTGTGTCTTCTAGAATATAATGCCGGCGATTTGTGTTAAAATTGGGTTTCCAATAACGCTGCAGCAAAGTTTTTATGTAAACTATAACGGACAATCTCCCTTGCTTTTAACCAAGCAATTCATAATTTTCCTAACATGAAAATACGACAGAATTCTGGGGTGTCCCTATACCAGAGATCACGGTAGGCTTCAGAATGGTGATTGGCTGGAGAAAAAAAAACTTGCTGATCTGTTCTACATAGCAGGAAGGAAACAGCATACTGAATGCCACTTCTATTTGAAACACATATTTTAAAAGTTTAATTAGGAAATAAAAACCTTACAGCATACACAGATTTCTAAACTGATCAGGAGGAAGAAAAATCACCCGTGTTTCGCGCAAAAAAAGTGGTTATTAACTATCGAAATCTGTTTTATTTATTTTATTTTTATTTAGATTAAGAGTTCCCATCACCCCCATTTCCAATTAAATATTTTTATTGATTCACAATCTGGCAATGCAATGTAACTGTTATCTTTGTCTTCTGCATAATAATGTTCACCTCTCTGTCCAGCAAATTAATAATAAACTTTATTTTCATCGTCTCCGCTTTAAAGGTACCCCTGTTGCGGAAGTATTTGACCTCGGAACATTTACCCAGCGTAATATTGTATTTCATTGCACTTTGACAGATTGTCTTTAAATCAATTGTTGTCATAATATCCCTACTTACAAACAACGATTTTATTAACTGGCTGTTTCAGTAACTTGAAGTATATATTTGAAGTAATAATTTAACAATATATGTAATTTTTGAAAGATATGTTTATGTTGTGAATGTTGTGAACAAATCGGTTTCACAGGTATTTTCAAACTCCAGCCACTGTTGTTTCTTCGGTTGTTATCCTGTAAAGCGCTTTGAGGAGCAACCTTTAAAAGCGCTGTGTAAAATAAAGTTTATTATTATTATTAATATTGATGATATTCTTCCTCCCAGGACTTGTAAAATTGTTGTTGTTATTGTTGTTATCCTGTAAAGTGCGTTGAGAAGCATACTGTCCAGCATATTGTATTTCATTGCACTTTGACAGATCGTCTTATAATCACTTGTTGTTAGAATATCCCCCAAGAGGATATTCCCCCCAGGAGGATATAGAGGATATCCCCCAAGAGGTATCCAGGTAACAGTGAAACGGGTGTACAGTCTAGGGAGATCCCCCGTTTTCCATGTAAATAGTTCCCTGGTTCCGCACCCCTTGGTGTCTCTCTCTCTCTCTCTCAATTCAATTCAATTCAATTCAAGGTGCTTTATTAGCATGACCGATGGGTACAATCAGTGTTGCCAAAACAAATAAAATAATGAAATTCACATGAAACAAAACAAAAAATAAAAGTAATATAAAATCTACAGACATATTATAGACATTTACAACAAAGTTATATTATAAAATATTTACATATAATGTAGAGAGAAGGAGCATTATTGGGAGACAGGCCCACTGTTCCTCAGGCTGTGACAGGAGATCACATACTGAGCTGCCAGTTCCACTGAGTTCCCTCCTCCCTCTCCCAGTAGGATTGGGACTCGTGATTCTGGCAGGTGTGGGAACTCTGGGAATAAATTTCTGAATTTAGGGAAGAATGTTTCTCTAATCCCAGAATATCTGTCACAGTGCAGTAGGAAGTGCACCTCTGTCTCTATTTCTCCCTGCTGGCTGTGGGAACACAGTCTGTCCTCTCTGGGCAGCCAGGTCTGCCTGTGTCGCCCAGTTTCTATGGCCAGGCTGTGGTCACTGAGCCTGTACTTCATCAGGGTCTGTTTCATTTTGTTGTTTCTTATCTTGGTCAAATATCCGGCTACTGTGTATTGCCTGTTTAGAGTTCTGTAGCATTCCAGTTTATGTTGTGTTTGTGTTTGTGAGTTCCAGTGTGTGAGATATTGCTGTTTGATCTGTGCTGTGATGTGGTGGAGTCTGAGTTGCGGTGCTCTAGCAGTGCTGTCCTGATGCCAGATTGGAGCCAGATTTTTGTTGGTGGATTGATGTTGAAGAGCCTCCTTTTTATTGCATAGAAAGCCCTGAGTGCTTTCTCCCTCAGTGCCTTCACTGCCAGGTCAAAACTCCCAGAAGAGCTGATGGTGCTCCAATGTGTTGTTGTTCAGTGTGAATTTGTACCTGTTTCCCTGAGGTCTGGCTTTCTTCTGGAAAACCAAAACTCTGGTCTTGTCCAGATTGACTGTCAGTGCCCAGGTCTGACAGTACTGCTCCAGCAGTGCCAGGTTCTGCTGCAGCCCCTGTTCTGTGGGTGACAGCAGGACCAGATCATCTGCATAGAGCAGGAACTTGATTTTTCTCTCTCTCTCTCTTGAGCCCGCGCTCTTGGCGAGCTTGTCTTGTGTCTCTCTCTCGTCTGGGTGCGGGAGTGCTGCTGGCGGGTGGTGACGGAGAAGAAATAAAGCGCAGTTTTTAACTCCAGAAGTTTGAGTCTTTGTGTTCGTCCTCAACGAACCCAAATTCATTACATTGGTGTCAGAATCGGGAGGATGGACAGTGAACGGCTGTTGATGTCGGACTCAGAGAAGCGTCAGTTCCCCCAGCAGCCGAGTGACCCCCTAAAGCGCCTTTTGGGGGTGAGCAGCAGCCACCAGGGGCCGGGACGACCCCTCAGCACCGCCAGTGGCCACAGCCCTTATCAGGGCTACCCCACGGTGACCTACTCAGCGGAAGGGGGGCCCTTTCCTGGGTCGCCTCAGGCCATGTGGCAGGAAGGAGACGCCAGACCAGCAGGGTCCAGCCCACCACCCCTGCTCCAGCCTGCGCCGGTGAGACCGAGCCATTTATATTACGGAGATCCCATGGCAAATATTTGAGGCCCAGTTCCAGATGGCGGCCTGGGCAAACAGCTGGTCTCAGGTGGAGATGGCAGGCCACCCGACCGCCGTCCAGCCAGGCGCTGGATCCCCGGGGATTCCGGAGGCCATTGGGAAATGGGAGCGGGGCGGCCTAAAGGGGGGAAGGCCGCCCTTGAGCGATGCTACCCCTGCTCCGGAAAGCCAGAAAGACTGTTTCACCCCGCCTGCTGTGGGAAGGGTTGGCCACAGCCGGGCTTATTTATTCCCTGCCTCATCGAGGGCAGAACCTGCCAGGCTCTCGTTGACACCGGTTCGACCATCACCCTGCTGCGGCCTTGTTTCCTGCCAGGCACCAAGGCAGTTGGACCCCCAGGGTGCTCACCATGCACTTTGGGGTTGCGAGGGTGAAACACCCCTTATACCTTACCCCAGTCCGCGAGGACTGTATCCTGGGGTTGGACTGGTTGCAGCAAGTGTGTAGTTGCCTTGATTTGGTCTGGTGAGAGTTGGTGGGGCAGGGGGAACGAATCAGTCTCGCGGTGGGCGGGGCGGGAGGTGATCTGGGGTGTGTGGGTTGACCGGAGCGGGAAGGGGAGGTTTCAGCAGTGGGCGTCACCTGGGCCTGTCGATGCCGTGGGTGTCGGGGCGAGCGTGTCAGAGCTGACTCCCAGGACAGTGAGATAAGCTTGCTCCTACCCAAAGTCTGTAAGGCACTCTGTGCACTGTGGGAGGCCTTGGAGGTGAGGGAAGGGATGCTGCGCCGCGGGTGGCAGGTGCCCTCCAGCGGCGAGGTCACTGCTTGGCGGCCTCCAGCTGGCCGTGCACCGCTCGGAGAACTGCCCCACGGAGCGACCGCGACACCACAAACTGCCACCTGACCTCGCCGCTGGAGGGCACCGGACACCCCCGGCGCAGCACTCCGTCCCTCACGCCCAAGTCAAGGCAACCACTACTTGCTACAACCAGTCCAACCCCAGGATACAGTCCTCGAGGACTGGGGCAAGGTAGAAGGGGTGTTTCACCCTCGCAGTCCCAAAGTGCATGGTGAGCGCCCTGGGGGTCTAGCTGCCTCAGTGCCCAGCAGGAAACCAGGCCGCAGCAGGGTGATGGTCGAACTGGTGTCAACGAGGGCCTGGCAGGGTCTGCCCTCAGTGAGGAAGGGAAGGAATAAGCCCCGGCTGTGGCCAACTCTTCCCACAGCAGGAGGGGTGAAGCACTCCTTCTGGCTTTCCGGAGCGTGGGTAGCGTCAAGGGCGGCCTTCCCCGCTTTAGGCCACCCCGCTCCTGTTTCCCGACGGCCTCTGGAGTCCCCGGAGCTGGGGGAACCGGCAGTTCTCTAAGTCCGACATCATCGGCCGTTCACTGTCCATCCCCCCGCTCTGACACCAATGTAATGAATTTGGGTTTGTTGAGGACGAATACAGAGACTCAGATTTGTGGAGTTAAAAACTGCACTTTATTTCTTCTCCGTCACCACCCGCCAGCAGCACTCCCGCACCCAGACGAGAGAGAGACACAAGACAAGCCCGCCAAGAGCACGGGCCCGAGAGAAAGAGACAGAGAGAGAGAGACACCAAGGGGTGCGGAACCAGGGAACTATTTACATGGAAAATGGGCGATCTCCACAGACTGTACGCCCGTTTCACTGTTACCTGGATACCTCTTGGGGGATATCCTCTATATCCTCTTTGGGGGAATATCCTCTTGGGGGATATTCTAACAACAAGTGATTATAAGATGATCTGTCAAAGTGCAATGAAATACAATATGCTGGACAGTATGCTTATCAAAGTGCTTTACGGGATAACAACAATAACAACAACAATTTTACAAGTCCTCGGAGGAAGAATATCATCAATATTAATAATAATAATAAACTTTATTTTACACAGCGCTTTTAAAGGTTGCTCCTCAAAGCGCTTTACAGGATAACAACCGAAGAAACAACAGTGGCTGGAGTTTGAAAATACCTGTGAAACCGATTTGTTCACAATGTACTGTAGACCTGGGAGGAAGTATATCATCAATATTAATAATAATAATAAACTTTATTTCATAAAGCACCTTTAAAGGTGGCTTTTTAAAAACTTTTTTTAAATGCATTTGCATTTGCACACAGAGCAGTGTTTACTTGAACATGGAGATGCCATACTGAATAATTCCTGCACACAACCATTGCAGTGGAATTTGCATCTTTGGCAGGGCTATGATTCATACAAGTGGTGGTGGATTTGGAGACAAAATGTATTTACATTGGGTTGCTGTAAGTGGAGCACTAATAACCTCAAAGCTCTACTTATTATTTTACAAGAGAATGCACCTGACAAGCTGGACAGTTTGCTTTTCAAAGCGCTTTACAGGATAACAACAACAATAACCACAACAATTTACAAGTTCTGGGAAGAAAAATATGATCATTATTAATAATAATAATAATAATAAACTTTATTTTATACCTTTAAAGGTGGCTCTTCAAAGTGCTTTACAGGATAAGAACCGATGAAACAACAGTGGCTGGGGGTTGAAAATACCTGTGAAACTGGTTGGCTCACAAACAATGTACTGTAGACACAGAGACTCAGTAGCAATAGCAATTAGCAACATCAAAATAGCAATACTATGGACACACAATTGACTTTTTTACAAAAAAAACTTTTTTTTGACAGCTGTTTTTGTTGACAGCTTGACACAAGTTTATCAGTGAAAAGACCACGGACATTCTTCCTCCCTCCTACATTCTCAGAGTAGAATGGAATTTATTATTAGCATAATTTATTACAGTGCTAAATTTAATATTATTGATTACTAATAGTTTATGCTAAAACCTAGCTTTCTTAATGCAAGAAGTACTACCGTAAGTAAGTACTGTACAGTATGTAACCACACTAAAAATTCTCTTCCTTTTTCAAAGTTCCTTAGGTTGTGACGATTGTGCAGTGACGACATCGACTTCGAGAACCAAGCCCTCAACATGTACTAACTTTTCATCAACAGAGGATACCCCAGCAGTGTGATTGACTGGGCCCTTGCCCGAGCCAAAAACACCCCCCGGACCATCAACCCGATCAGGAACTCCAGCCGTAACAACCACATTCCTTTGGTGCTTCCTCACCACCCTAACACACTTCCTATCCCCAGGACCATTAACCACAACTTTTCCATCCTACAGGATGATCCCTCCATTGGGGCCCTCTTTTCTGATCGCCCTATCATCTCATATCGCCGACCACCTAACCTGCATAACCTCCTTGTTCACAGCTCCCTTGACTGCCCTCAACAACCATCCACACCAGGCACCTTCCCTTGCAACAGAGCTCGCTGTATCACCTGCAAGTACACAGCCACCACCACACTCATTCAAGGCCCCTCAGGACAATTCCGGATCACCCAGACAGCATCTTGTACCTCCAGCAACCTTATTTACTGTATCTCTTGCAGTAAATGCCCAGCCATCTACATTGGAGAAACAGGAAGGAAACTCGGAGACCGCTTCAGAGAACACGTCAGGGCTGTGAAGATTAAAGATCTCTCCAAGCCCATTGTTTCTCATTTCACCTCTGACGGCCACGACCACTCTAATCTCTCCGTCTGTGTTCTCAAAGATGGTTTTCCGAACTCATACATCAGAAAGACCACCAAAACTAAAATTATTCTGCAGCTAGGATCACACATTCTCCCTTCCCTTAACGACAGACTACTGTTCTTTTACATTTTCTCCATTCATTGGAAGTTTCATTTCACACCTCTCTGCACCCATTCTGACTTCACACCTCTTGATTGGCCTCTCTTTCTGTCCCCTGCTCCCGCCTCTCACTACTCCTCCCTCCCAACCTTTGTTCTCCCGCTACTTTACCTTTGCCTACTGTCCTGTCTCTCACACCTGAAGAAGGCTCCACGGCCGAAAATTTGTGTTCTTTTTCTTCTTTTTTTCAGCATGGAATAAACCTATTACTTGTTCCTTTGCAGCCTACGCATGCTAACGCAGCTACCCACCTGTACAGTAAGTACTTACTGTACTTACTGTATTGTACTTACTGTATTGTAAGTACTACTACTGTAAGCAAAAAAAAGGGGTTTTGGAGGAGGAGAGAGGTGTCTTCCGCTGGAAGACTTGCCCCTTCTACTTTGAAAATACCTTTGAAACCGGTTTAATTCGTAACAGCCAGCACCCCCGCAGAGAGTGATGAAAACCGCGCAATGCCAGGCGAATGCATATTAATATGTTGGTCTTTTGGGCTCGGGTGGATTTGCAACCTACAGTTCAACCTGTGGTACCGCTGTGTACTGTACATACAGTACGAACATGTGTTATTTTGAAATATAAAAAATGTCAATATACTGTAGGAGAAATTGAGTATTGGTGTGTATTTATTCTTTAAAATACCAATAACAGCAACATACAGTTTACATAATATGTTAATGTTCCTAAATTAATATAGTTTATAACCTTCATTATGCTCCTCTGCATTTTATGCTTGGCTACTAAAATTCCCCTTTTAGTGGTAAAATTCCATATAAATATTCAATACTAAGTGGATTAAAATGTGCACAGTAAAGAGATTAAATGATTAAATCTTTTCACTAACGACCAATACACCAGATTATCTTCCGTGTCGCATTTACATTGGAATTTTTTTTTTACAAGTGTCAAAAGAAGCGATACACAACCTGTCTCCTCTAGAACTCTTCAGTTTACAGAGAAATTCTGCCAGAGCCTCACAACATTGTCGTAATACTCTTCTTGTGTCTAATTTTTAGTTAAGCAGGATTTGAGCTACAGACCAAAACCAAAAAACAGAATCCACCTGTGATTCGGGTGTTAACAAAACGTGTTTACAAAGAAAGTGAAATACAGTAATACTACCAGCTATATAAATACATAGATTTAGATATATAGATCCTTAAATTAATATAATTATTAATTTATTTAGATACATGATTACATATTCTCGATTATAAAACAGATAATTCCGGTCCTGGAATCTGACTGGCTGACACCCTTCTGAAGCAGTACCATAATCTCTGGTATACGGATGCCCCTGAAATTTGACTTGTTACTGTGTGATAAATTTTAAAGACTACTTCTTAGCGTAGATACGAAAGTGTAGATAAAAAAGCTTGGATTCTCATGTATCTGATACAAGTATCTTTTAATACAGTCTTTGTAAACTCTGAGGATCCTTGTGATATTTTGAGCTCTGGTTGAATGATAAGTGTCGCAGTTTAAATAATTTTTGTTGTTAGAAATTATGAAACGCTCTGTTAAAATCAAGGGAGTTTTTATGTCTGTTATACTAAAAGAAAATGCCAGACGAACTAGGGATTGGACAGTTTTTCGGTGCTTGTACAATCGATGGAAATGTTCAAATAAATGTGCTAAAGAAATAAAAAAAAAGTTATTTATTCCTTTATCTTATTGGCTAGCTAATGTCCCGTCCTTGTTAGTTAGATCAACGAAATACTGTGGTGTTACTTTTTGTCGATGAAAAAATAAAGTATTTTCATTTAAAATGATGGTTACAAATAATGTGGACCAGCGTAATACTTTGAGTTTACAGCTTGTCCAAGGTCATTCATTATTAATACTATTAGTAATATCTTCGGTAAAGGCTTTGATGCATAAAATATTTCTGCATAATTAAAATATTTATGATAAAGGTAGGTTGTGTACTTTTGCCAACTGAGCAATCTTGCTTTCATAAAATACACCAATACACCAATGACTGATGATAAACATGCTGTAATACACAGTTTAAATTTAAAAGCTCAAATGCTGTACATGAGAAGTTAAGCTTTATTAGCTCCTCCTGGCGGTTTTACAAGATGATTCTGGATACTTTCCGGTCTGACATCAAATGATGCGATTCACCGCGTGATAATGCATTTTGATGCGACACGCCCACCGCGGTGTCCCACGAAATACCCCACCCATTTTGAATGGCTGCATCTGTATGAAATATATATGGCTTTCAGTTTAGAAGATTTTACTCTGTGCCTAACTTTGGATCAGTTTGAGAAATGTTGCAAGGCAGATGTTTAATTGATAGTGGGTTTTAGTCTCTCGGCTGATTGGGGACGTATCATACTGTATGTCAAATTGATGAAGGAGACAACTCCCACCCTTTATCACAGAGAAATGTAGTTAACATCCATTTAAAAGGGTGCAGTGTGTTAACACAAACTCTGCTAACAGAGCCGCTTGCAAGAGCAAGGTGACTTTCTGCTCAATTAAATGAGAGCTACAGTATAATCAGACAGATTTTAAATTCTCTAAGCAACTTTAGCTGTTCAAATTCATCTACTTTGCAGAGTACACAACTTCTGAAAAGTTATCTTTTTCTCTCATGCAACTTCATCAAAGGTTTATTTTATACATTATAATTTCGAAACCTTGGATGGTGTTGGTGTTGTAGATATCTGGCTCTGGCCTGGGGTCATTGACCTGGTCTCCTGGAGAATTTTACGTGCTGTTGTATGCAACACCACAGAAATAGATGAAAGGCAGGACAACATCTTCAAGAATAGCCACTGCACCATAAGTAGAATGTGGACTCTTAAACCCTCATTCATGGTAATAACATGGCTGGACTCAAACTATATAAACCTCTGTAAAACTGAATTTTTTCTGTTGCAATTCGGGGCACTGTGGGAAATACACCTTGTGTGTGTTTCCTTCAGTGTTCTCCGGAAGGAGCCATTTTCATTACAATTAAACTAATCTCTGAGGCTGGTAACTTGTCTTGATTCCTATCTCCAATGTAAAGTAAGTAGGCATACAATTTTTTTTGTCTTAGATAAATTACTACCGTCTTATACACTGTAGGTCTAGTAGTAGTAGTAGATTGGAATTAATGCTGGGAACTGGTAAAGTGTATCTAAGAACTACAGGGATTATGTCACTGTGTACTTCAGTGAAGAGGCTAGACGAGTCAAAAGAGAAGAGTGCCTCAGAGGACGTATGGCGCCAGGGCCGAGGCCCTTTCAGAGAGATAAGAGATTTGAGTAAGTCGTTTCTGGAAAATGGAAGACATAAAAAGTATATGATGCTTGAAGTAGTAAAAGAAACAAAACAGAAAAATAGTAAAAATAATAATATTCATGTAATATTATATGGATATCTCCATGGAGCTTATGGATATACTATGGATATACAGTATATGGTACCTTATGAAAATGTACATGTGAAAGAATAATATTAAATATAACAACTCGAGTAGAATAACATCAGGAATACCAGTATAAGTATTTGTAAAAATACAAAGCCATGTGTTGGAAAAAAACAAGAGAATAACTTCAAATTCTCCTGCAGAATTGAGGAAGACTCAAAAATTACTAGTCATTCCAATTTACGGCATGAAATTAGGGACAGTGCACAGCAGGTGCAGGTGACAAAAGTTAGAAGAAAAGACACAAGTATGTAAAATGAAACATATACAGGGAGAATCACTAGTTGAAGAAATAGTAAGAAAAGATGAGAATTTATCAAAATAATATACAGATGATTATGTATGGTATATGAAAATAAGATAAATAGTATGTTTATGATTAATAGTAAAATTGATAAATCAAGTGAAACTAGAGAATCTGAGTATGTAGGAGTATGAAGAAATGGAAAAATGAAGAAAGAACAAATGAGTGAGACATTAAGATGAAGTTAAAGAATTTGAGTTGGAGGTACAGAACTACAGGTTTTGAAGGAAAATAAATAATTAAAGACCTAGGCAATCGTAAGCCACATCCTGGCTAACAGAAATAAAAAGCATAACACATCCTGACTCCCAGAGATGTGTGTAAATTTATGTAAGACATTCAGAGACAGAACGCCAGCTTTAAACCTATTAGTCTCTAAAAGGAAATTGGTGCTAAGCCAGGTAAGAAGAATTTGTTTGAATCTCTAATTAATATAGAGAAGGAGTAAGGCCCATGAAAAAAAGACAATTCCTTCAAATTTAAGACAAATTGTGTTCAGATCAGTGAGTGGGCATATAATGTTAAAGAAAATGAAAAACAAATAACATGGATAAAATTAATTACATCATTATGTTTGTGTTGTACTACATAGATATTAAGCAAAATAATGTAAGCAAGGTGAAACATGAAGAAATAAGTATATAAATTGTAACTGTATAAGAGGAAAAGACAAAATAATTACTTTAAGAATTATGGAAAAAACCTTAAGATATGTGGTAAGGGAGAAACATTGGAAATAACTCACAACTAAAAGTTATTGTATTAAGATTAATATATATTTACTGATTTCCAAATTTAGGAAATCATACTGGAGGTCATTAATTAATTTCAATTAGGACAATTTAAGGTTTGTAAAACAGTTGCATTTATGTACACAAAGAAAATGTATGTGAATTCAGAGGTGTCTGGTGTCAGGTGTTGGATTCAGTGTCTTGTCACTTTGTCTGTGTCACAAAAGGTGTGTACATAATTAACTACCAACACATCAGTTCAGTTTTACTGAATTAAGAAATCTAAGAAAGTTTAAGCTTTTTGGCTAAAATAATAAAGGAAGTAGTAGTAAACAAAAGCATTTAAAAGACTCAGAAAGAGGTAGGTGAATATTAAATTCAAAAGAAAATTATTAAATGTATATACAGATGCAGCCATTCAAAATGCACGGGCGATACCGCATTATTTTCCAGTACGCTGTACGCAGTCTACCGCAAGTTACCGGTAAATACCGCGAGTTACCGGTAAATACCGCTAGTTACCGTAAATTCTCCTATAATACGACAAGCAAAATAATAGTATCCGGAATTTCCGCAAGGTGGAGCTAATAAAGCTCAACCTCTCATGTTTGAGCTGTGGCCAAGTCTTTAACGAAGATATTACTAATAGTATTAATAATGAATGACCTTGGACAAGCTGTAAGTGTAAACTCAAAGTATTGCCCTGGTCCACTTTCTTTTTTTCATTGACCGTCTTTGTAAAAGTAACACCACAGCATTTCGCAATCACGCATTTGTTTCCAATCATGCAAAGTACAGTAATTTTTGAGAATCGACTCACCATGCCTTTCACATGCTCATAAAAGAGATTGATTTAGGAACATAAACATATTACCATATGAAAACTGTACTGTATACAATATGTATATGTATATTTAATGTCTTAACTGTGCCCGTTTAAGTATTGAATATTCATATCTAATTTTACCACTGAAGGGAAATCTTAGTAGCTGAGCATAAAAAGAATAGGAGCATACTGCAACGCGTGTGAAGGCCATAAACGATATTAATTTTGGAACATAAACATAGAGTATATGGCTGGTCTCGGTACTTTAAAGAAAACATACACGAAACATGGTTTCATTATGACCAGAATCGGTCTTGAGATATTTTTAACTTGATTTACAGTATTTGAGAGGTATGTCTTGAAGCCGATACTACGTAAATACTGCTCACGTATATGTTTCTAGGTTTATATTATGCATTTCATATGCATGTCACATTACTTTTGAGCAACTGATAAGAAGCGCGAAACGGTATGCCTAGGGCGTTTTAGTTTTCGTTTTGTTTTAATGCAGTGCAGTGGATTGATTAGAGATATCAAGTACATAGAAGTAATTTTATAATGTTGAAGTTCGTCTTGTAAAAATGGTACGAGTACATCATCTGTCAACAATAACACAGGTTCTGTTTCCATATTGCGGATTTTGGTTACGTAATATTATTTTCTAATTTCACGTTGTGAATATATGATTTGGGCAAACAGAGCCGCAAAGAAGTACGTTATGGGTTGTTGGTTTCTTTTTGCAGTTTTATCTAGAACAAGCGATGCTTAAACCTTTGTCTGATTCTTGTGAAACTATCCACACGACAGTTACCTAGGAGTTGACTTCAGTGATATCACTGATGGGATGTTTCTAAAAATCCATCCTCTGTAAAACGTCTTCTCTAGTTGTCCTGCATATGTATTCGCTAATGAAGCTGTGTGTTCTGAGCCTGGATCTCTACATTTCTGTATGAACCAGCTTAGAGGGCTAAAGACAGCTTGTGTTTAAATTGAGTGTAAGGTAATTTATGCTTCTGAAGTCATGGTCAGCATTTATTATTGTACTGTGCTGTAAACTTTTTCTGTGCCTAGTCACATTATTTTATAGCGTTTTTATAGCGTTATCAAATCCGGTGGCGCTGTGTGTTAGTTTCCTGACTCCCATGTCACATGGTCTGTGATTGAATCCCATGGAACTATGACTTTATTTTTTAACAAACATTTCTTTGAAAAAATGAAACGTTTCCCTTGGTCAGAGATTAAATAAAACCTCACTCGCACCAAACAAATTTATATTTCTAAATATCACAACATGATCGAATTTAAGTCTTTTTAATAACAATGAATAGTCACCTATGCGTTACAAAATAAACATTTATATTGTTTTGAATCGGGTTTTTTATTTAAATCGTAAACGAGTGTTTAAATATATGTGTTTAAAGGCGATATACTGTATAAAAGCGCTGATTCTTATGGAGTGTGTTCCGCCGGGGATTCAAAAAAATTATTTTTTTTAATCACGTATCAGGAAAATTGCAGTATAACTTTGTTCATGCACAAACAGTGGCATGTTACATTATAATTTGAGTGTCTCCTCTTGCCGGAAAGCTCTAAATTGCATTTTGAGTGCGTTTTTTGACTTTTTCTAAATTGCAACCCATAAATAAAGCTGATAAAGCTTAGACTAACTGTATTCTAAACTGTATTACAACAGAACATTGGACAATGCAACGTAAATTGCAAAAATGCACTTGGAATCTGTCCAAGCCCTCCTACAAAAATTATTTAAACTGCAACACTGATCATTCATCTCTAAATAAACTTTATTTTATATAGCGTTTTAAGCGAATAGGTAATTAGATTGTTCATAAACCTAATCGCCTTTTCTACATAAACACAGCGTGATTGCTCTCTGAAAGTGCTTTTCCTTTATATTTAGGCTCAGATTTCAACTATAGATCGTATTATTATAAACTTTCTTGGAAAAATGTATTTTATGTAAACCATGTTTGCTATTAATTCATTTAGGGCTAAAATACGTTCATTGTCTTCCATTCGAGTCGAGTTGACATTGGAAGCTTGCCACTCCCGGACTGTTAAACCAACGCATTAGCATGTTAAAGCAATTCCATTGAGGAGACCAGCTACCAGTTAACACTGTACTTCCTACTTTGAAAATACCTGTGAAACCGGTTTAATTCATCACAGCCAGCACTCCGGCAGAGAGGGGGTTGTACTCGTAAAGTAGAAGCAGGCGAGATTTCCAGCGAAAGACACCCCCCCCCTCTCAAAAACCCAATAAGCAGTAATGCTTTATGTTGAAAATTGAGGTGGATTTTGAGGATGATAAAGAGGATAAACTGGGATGGGAGGAGGGTTTGGTTTTGCATAATGGGCGGGATTATGATAATTGGAGGAATTTGCGACAGTATAATGGTTTGATATATTTGATTTTGTATTGTGGTCGTTATCTATGTTTTTGGTTGGTATTATGTTTATATGGTTGTTTTTGTTGGTTGGTTGTTATTATGGTTATTAATAATACGATCTATAGTTGAAATCTGAGCCTAAATAAAAAGATAAAGCAAGTGATTAGGTTTATGAGCAATCTAATTACATATTCATTTAAAACGCTACATAAAATAAATTTTTATTTATTTGCTAGACAGAGCGGTGAACATTATTATGCATAAGACAAAGATAACAAAATCTGTGTACTCTGTAAGGTTTTTACTTCTTAAACTTTTAAAATACACGTTTCGAATAGAAAGAAATCCTCTTCCTGGTACAGTACTGTATGTATAGCAAACCAGCACATCTTTTTTCTCCAATCAGAGGGGTATCAGATGGTGTCAGCCAATCACCATTCTGAAGCCCTACCATAATCTCTGGTATGGGGAGACCCCAGAATTCTGTCCCATAGTTTAGACACATGATATATACTTTTATTGATCCCGTGAGGGAAATAAAGTAAATCATTTTCATTTTAGGAAATTATTAAACGCAAAGGAGATTGTCTGTTATAGTGGACATAAAAACAAGAGTTCGCTGGCATTATATCCTAGAAGGCACAGACCAGGAGAATGCCCGCAGCCTAAAAGAAAATGCCTGATGAACTAGGGATTGGACAGTTTCCAAGTGCTTGTACAATCGATGGAAATGTTCAAATAAATGTGCAAAAGAAATAAACAAAATAATCATTTATTTCTTTATCATATTGGGTAGCTAATGTCCTCTCTTTGCTAGTTAGTGGCTGTGTTTCTGCGTTGGGTAGCAACGGGTGACTGTTCTCAGGCAGAAGATGTAAACAGCTTAATTTCCGTGTTAAATAATTTTTAAAAATTAAAATTCATTCTATACAGCAATCACATATTTGGGTACCGTTTCATAAAACTTTCATGCTTAAAATGTTTAGGGAGAAATGGAAGACTGGTGTGTATTTTTTCTTTAAACTATTAAGACCAGCCATACACAGTACAGTTTATGTACATACAGTAATGTTTATGTTCCTAAATTAATATCGTTTATGACCTTCAGATGCGTTATGCTCCTCTTCTTTTTATGCTCAGCTGCTAAAATTTCCCTTTAGTGGTAAAATTCCATATAAATATTCAAAACTAAGCGGATTAAAACGTGCACAGTAAAGACATTAATGATTAAATCTTTTCACTACCAACCAATGCACCACGAGTGCCCCTGTCGGTCATTTTGGCCAGC
This sequence comes from Lepisosteus oculatus, assembly GCF_040954835.1. Taxonomy (NCBI): domain Eukaryota; kingdom Metazoa; phylum Chordata; class Actinopteri; order Semionotiformes; family Lepisosteidae; genus Lepisosteus; species Lepisosteus oculatus. The sequence goes on from NC_090708.1 coordinate 29,251,414, forward strand.
CAATCACTTACCGCGGTGCCCTCCGGTGCTCTGCGGGTAGGTTACTGTACAGTGGGTTTTTACCGCGCATTTTGAATGGCTGCATCTGTACAAAACGTAAATAGTAAGTACAAGTGTAAGTGTAAGTACACCCCATGAAAAGGTGTGTGTTTTTCAACATATTTGCATGTAAGGATATTTGATGTTCATTTCAACAATATTGCTAGATAAAGTTTATCTAATTTAACAAATAACAATGAAAATTATTCTTTTCAATCATTTACTCAACAAAAAAAGTCAGAAATGCAATTGTGTGCTGTGGAAAAAATAAGTACACCCCCTAGCTTCAATAGTTGGTGTTGCCCTCTTTGACAGAAATCACTTCTTGTAGGCATTTATTGTAATTGTCTATCAGACTCCTACATCGACATGTTTGCCCACTACTCCTACTGTGTGATGTTTGAGGGCTTTCTTGCATGTACTGCCTGCTTCAAGTTCACCCACAGCATTTCTGTGGGGTTAAGATATGGGCTTTGACATGACCATTCCATGTGGATTTGCTTGAGAGTCATTGTCTTGTTGCAAGGTCCACTTACGGTCCACTTATGGTTCAGCTTCAGCTTTTTGACAGATGGCCTCATGTTCTCCTCAAGTACTCTCTGGTACAATGTGGAATTCATGGTTGTCTCAATGATGGCACTGTTAGGAATCCCTGGTGGATAGATACGAGGATCCTGTGCAGATGCAGGAGTGAGTAGTAGACAAGGCAGGCAAACAATCCAATACGATAGGCAAGTTCGTGGTCCAAAGGAAAAGGGTGTATCAGTAACCAGGAAGAGTGATAGAAGTGAACAAGCCAAAGCAAGAGGCAAGGTTGTGGTCAAAAGGGGTAAGGTAAATCGTAATTCGGAGAGAACACAGGAGGCAAACAGTCCGAGACGAGAGGTGAGGTCCAAAGTCAAAAAGGCAGAAGGGGAGTCCAGAATCCAGAATAAACGAGGTACGGGGAAAAACGCCAGGTAGAGCTCTCAAGGTGTAGACTCAATACCGAGCAACGGGGAGCAGGTTAGGATGGTATAAATAGCACGGCGTGCCAAACTGTAGAGCATTTGCAGGTGGGTTAATGCGTGCAGCTGTGCTTGTTAGTACCCCCCCCCCCCCACGGGCGGTTACCCGACGCCAGAGACGGCCGATCGGTATAGTCACTGTGAAAGTCGCTGATTAGCATAGGGTCCAAAATATCCTTTTCCAGAACCCCAGATCCCTCTTCGGGACCATAACCCTCCCAGTCGGCTAGATACTGAAGGGTACCGTGGTTCCATCTGGAGTAGAGGATCTTGTGGACTGTACATGCCTGGCGCCCCTGAATGCGATGCGGGGGTGGCATGCGACATTGGGGAGCCGTAAGGGGCGAGCGGTAGAAGGGTTTCAGGAGGGATACTTGGAATGACGGGTGGATTCTGATGGTGGGGGTAAGTGCAAGACAGAAGGTAACTGGGGTGATCCGGGAGAGATTCCGGAAGGGGACGATATACCTAGGCCCGAGCTTCTTGGAAGGCAGGCGTAGAGGTAGGTTCCTTGTTGATAGCCAGGCGAACTGTCCTCTCCAAAAACAGGGGGCTGGTCTGCGGTGCCGGTTGGCGAATTTGGCGTGGCACCAACTGTAAGACAGAGAGGAATGGTCTGCCAGGTAATCCATCAAGGCGCAAATGGTGATCCATCCAGAGCTTGAATGCAGATAGGGGCCAAGACCGGAGCCTGGGGAATATTCCACTTTTTAGCAAAAGTGGTGTCTACAAAGTTCCCTGCTGCCCCCAAGTCAACAAAAACTGAAAGGGGAAGGTATAAGTCAGTCCAAGAAACTTCTGCCGAGAATAAAAGCCCAGACAAGGTTTGAGAAAAAACAGCACTACTGACTCTAACAGTAGGCTGGGGAAGGGTTTGAGAGGGACAAGCAGAGAGAAGGTGAAGAGCAATACAGACACAGTCTCTCCCAAAGGCGCCTTTTCTTTTCCTCCGAGGAAAGGGATGCATGATGCAGAGTGGGCACCATGGGGGTAGTACCCTCGGGACGTCCGGGACTGCTTCCTGGATGGCTCTCTGCTCTCCGCAGCCGAACGTGAGTGTCCAATCCAACCCCCTGAGCGATCGCCGCCTCGAGAGAGCAGGTATGAAGTGACGTGAGCACCAGGTGATCCTTTAGTTCTTCCGAGAGACCCTTGGAAAAAAGGCAAAATCAGGGCTTCAGTGTTCCAGTCAGACACTGTGACGAGGGCTTGTAATTCAGCCACATAATCATGCAGTGACCCATCACCCTGATGAAGTGAGGTGAGCCGAAGATGAGTCACGTCTGGGTTGATTGGAGAAAAATGTGCCTGGAGCCGGTCTGCAAAAATCTGGAAATAAGCGAACTGAAAATCTCCCTTAGCAAGCAACACAGCTGCCCAGTCCAGCGCCTTGCCTGTGAGCAAGGAAAGGGCAAAACCGATCTGCTCCCAGGGAGAAAAAAACACTCGGGATGCAGCTGGAAAGCCAAGGAGCATTGAACAATAAAGCCCCTGCAGCCCGCGGCGTTGCCATCATATCTTTCCGGGAGGACAAACGGTGAGGTTACGGGAGTGGTGGGCGGGGTCAGGGGGATCGGAACAGTAGTCGGTACGGGAGCCGGAGAGAGAGGGGAGGGCAGAAGCCGAGTGAAGTGATTAGAGAGAAGTTGGGGCGAAGATTGAAGCTAGGTGAGAGCTTGGCAATGGTATTCTGTTAGGAATCCCTGGTGGATAGATACGAGGATCCTGTGCAGATGCAGGAGTGAGTAGCAGACAAGGCAGGCAAACAATCCAATACGATAGGCAAGTTCGTGGTCCAAAGGAAAAGGGTGTATCAGTAACCAGGAAGAGCGATAGAAGCGAACAATCCGAAGCAAGAGGCAATGTCGTGGTCAAATGGGGTAAGGTAAGTCGTAATCCGGAGAGAACACAGTAGGCGAACAGTCCGAGACGAGAGGCGAGGTCCAAAGTCAAAAAGGCAGAAGTGGAATCCAGAATTCAGAATAAACGAGGTATGGGGAAAAATGCCAGGTAGAGCTCTCAAGGAGTAGACTCAATACCGAGCAATGGGAAGCAGGTTAGGATAGTATAAATAGCACAGCATGCTGCACGGTAGAATGTTTGCAGGTGGGTTAACACGTGCGGCGGCGCTTGTTAATAATAACCTGCTGCTGGTGCTGATTAGATCGCTTAAGAGTTGGTCTCCGCTGGCTGGGGGTCGTGACAGGCACACTGGCCAGCCCCTGAGGGCCTAGCACTGAGGCAGAAAAGCAGCTCCAAACCATAATGCTTCCACCACCATGCTTTACAGTTGGTATGAGGTTCTTTTGGTCAAAGGCAGTTTTTGGTTTTCGCCAAACATGACGTCTGGCATTGTGGCCAAACAGCTCTACCTTTGTCTCATCCGTCCAGAGCACAATGTTCCAATAGTTGTGATCTTCACCTAGGTGTTGTCTGGTAAACTTCAGTCATGCATCTATATTCTTTTTTGAGAGCAGAAGTGTCTTCTTTCCTGACCCTCGCATGAAGGGCAAAGTTGTATAGTCTCTTTTGGATGGTTGACTCATGCACTTTGACATTGACTGAGGCAAAACTTGCCTGTAATTCCCTTGATGTTATCCTGGGGTTCTTGGAGACTTCCTGCAGCATGTTTCAGTCAGCTCTTGGGCTAAATTTGATGGAACGACCTGGCCTGGATAGATTGCCAGTGGTTTGAAATTTTCTCCATTTTGTAGATGATCTTTCAGACAGTGTAGTGATTGACTACACATTTCTTGGAAATGGCTATAAAACCCTTCCCAGACTCAGACCAAACCAGACAACAGGTGTCTGATGTTTATAGAAGGCAGTGTCCTCTGAGTTCCCCTCTAATGATGTTCTAATCATTTCCACCTGTTTTGGTGTACCTCATTGTAATTTTAAGCATTTGATGCAATGATAAAGGTATGGGTGTACTACATTTTTCCACACAAGGAAATTGCATTTCTGTTGATTTAAATAGCACAAATGAGCGCAAAATGCAGTTTGTCAGTTATTTTTTTTAAATGAGATCACTTTTATCTATCAGTATTGTTGAAATGATGATCAAATATCCATTTGTCCAAAAATGTAAAACCTTTTCATGTGGTGTACTTACGTTTTCACACCACTGTATATAGTACATGTCAAAGATAAAGGTGCATTATGATATAACATAAACATAAAAGTTCTGCATGAATCTTTTAAAATTGTGAATAAGAATGAAATAATGAAATATACTGTATAAAGTATATAGGTTAACCACTTTTATTGTAATATTTTCACTGAGAGGAAGCAAACCAGATTAGACACCATTACAAGTGATGATAATAGCAGCTTTATGATAACCCTAAAGACAATACTATTATGTCAGTAGAGGGGGAGACATATACTGCATATATTAACAACGAAAAGTTAAGAAAAGGTATGAGTATTACTTAAAAGAACATATAAAACTGATGAAAATAATGCTAAATGAACTACAAATTATTGGTGATGGTGTAGTATTTCTGAGTACATGATTATGTAGAGTTAAAAGAGTACTTAATATGTTGAAAAAAGTGCAAAAACACAATAACATGCATACATGGAACAATAAAATAATAAAAGAATGACATTTTGAATATAAATTATGCAGAAACTAGAAATCAGAGGTATATTTACTACAGTTGGAATAAAATTTATATCCAAAAGATAAGAAACAGGTGATCTTATAAATCACTATGTAGTGGCATGGCTTATTAATAATACAGGAATTAAGTTTGCTGCATCCTTGCCAGTTCCTCTCTCCCTCGTCTCAGTAGTGCTGGATACAGAGAGGCTATTCCAATTGGTTCAGATTTAAGCTGTTTTTCTAGCTGATAGAGTTTCCTGATAAGGAACAACTCCCAAGGCCGAGATTCTCCAGCCACCCTAATAAATGGTCATCTCTGGTGCCTTACGGTTTGGGAGAGTCTCATCCCATGGTTTACAACCCTAAGATCAGAATGCATTTCTACTCATCCTCCACCCCAACCAGCCAATCAGGAACTGGTAGGGCAGGACAACTCCACGTGGGTCTCGAATGCCGTGAAATTTTCAACCGATGAACAACCGTAGTTCCTCCAGATAAAAGAGGCAGCACAGGGCTCAGAAGCTGCCCCTCCAGGACATTCTCAGACTCAGCTCGGACAATCACGTGATGGTCAGTGTGTCCGAGTGCCAGGACTTTACTTTGTTCTAAGAGACTGGAGGTCTAACGAAACACTCGCCGGATCAAGGAGTGAACTACTGTCGGAACTGTCGACAGCTGAATCTCAGTATTCAGAACTAGCGCTACATTGGGAACGAACCAATCTTCTTCCTGTCTAAAGAGTGACTTGCTTGGACATGCAGTCACTTTTCATGTGCACAAACTCTTGCTAGTTCAGCCAAGACTAACTAGCGAATCTTCAGAGAATCAGGAATCTCTCCATACTTCTCCCACTTCACGCCGCAACAGGACTGCTGATTGGACAGAGGATGCCGATTGGACACAGCAACAGCCTGTTTTTGTTTCCTTGTGTCCGCGGGAGATCTGAATCCAAGCAGATTGGATGAGTGTTCAACATTCTGCATTACAGCTCGAGAATTCAATTGTTACCTCAACGCCAGTTTATATCAATTTAATTCCTATGAACGACGTACTTGTTTTTGAGTTTCTAGGGTAGACGTTGTAATCAAGGCTCATTAAAGAAACGGTATAAATGAAAGGTATACTGAATGCATGTCTCTCTTGGTATTTGTAACTCTTCGTTATCAAATATATGCCTTTTGTATTCTGCTAGCCCTCAATCTTAAGAGCTGTTATGTTTATATGCACATTTCATATATAAATATATGTATTCTTGTTCATTAGTATCCGTGTTTGTGCATTGCTGAGTTATTCCGCAAGGTCGATTTTCTAATAGCCATCAAAGAATCATTTTGTGACTTACTGTTACAATTAAAAATTGTCCCAGTAAATGCATAAAACCTCTACAACTACATAAAGGGAAACCATTAGAGACACAAAATTGCAGTGACTTAAAACCTTAATCAAACTATTAGAAGCTTAAATAGACAAAGAAGAACAAAAACAATGAAATAAAACTATTGTTATAGTCTAATAGAACATGAGAATAAATTGAGGTTAAGTCTTTATTATTTTACAGGAGAACCTAATAGGGAAAGGTATAGAAGCACATACTGTATGTTATGGAAACATAGAGAGACTTTTGTTTGAGTTGAGCTGGTTAAAAACAGTACAGGAATTATTTTAAGTTTAATTCTATAGTACAACTCAGTTTATTATAGTCTGGTTCTACAACAGACCTTTGTAACAAGAGCATTACTATTGCAAGTAAAATAAAGAATGAAAGATCTGTATATAAGAAATGTTCAATTTTAAAGAGACATTAACTCACCAATGTGAAATGATTGATCCTGTAGTTCAGTTTCATTGACAAGACCATGTCATTACAACTTAAAAGACAAAGTAAATTATACTGCATTATACTATATGGTGTAGCTGACAGCATGTTGATGGACCAAGGGTAAAAGGATACTTATGTAGTATGTACTTCATTAGTTTTGGTGTTGCTCATTCAGAAAACATGCTCACTTAATCATTTTCTCTAATTTATTTAGGGGGAAAAGGCTGTGAATCTCCCATGGGACTTTTGGCAGTTGAAAAATACAAGCCACAACTGGAAAGTCTAAAGCTTAAACTGTAGTGGCAAGAAGAAAAGAACAAAGAACTGATCGCTGAACATCATTTTCTAAGAGACCAGTTGATGGAATGTACAGTAAGTAACACCTTTTTCTATGTCATGTAGGTAAGGTTATTATTACTGTACCATGCCAGTAGCTGATGAGGACAAGACTTTACCAAAAAATCCCTATTTATACAGTTGTAAGGCAAATGTAAACAATGTGCAATTGCATTGTAAGGTCTGTTTCATTTAATAAATAAAAAATAGATTTTAATTTGAATTTCAATCAGCATTTGTCTTTTGTATATTAAGTAAGTTGCATATTTTTAATATCTTTAAATAACATATTTGTTGCTTTTCACAGCAAGAAAAAGAAAGCGCTTCCAACTGAGCCATCTTTATCAGGAGATCAAGACACGTAAAGTTAATAGACACTAATCATTTCCCTGGGCAAGAATGATTGAAAGATTGACCAGCATGTGGAGGTGGCAGCTTATTATCTTTACACTGAAATGGCAATATTTCAGTTGAGCCCTCACATTGGACACCACACCTATCTGAAGAGATCTTGGGCTCCCAACCCCCAAACCACATAGACACTAAAACAGTAAGGGGCTTTGCTGGCAAATGTGTGCTTTTCTATTTTTTCTAGCCATTATACTTTGTTCACTTTATTTGTGTTTTTTTTCCATTAATGGTGGATTATAAAACACAAGTAGTCGTGTTATTAGGAATCATTTAAAATCCTCAACTAGGACCGCTAAAGGGACTCGTTTCTGCAGCACCTGTTACAGGATTATTCTGTCAGTGCCTATAACACAGTCTCCAATTAAAATAGTCACAATTATTCAAAGATAAGTGTTTTCAGTATCATTTTGAATATGAGAGAAAGTTATGGAAAGAAGGAAAATTTGTTAATGGTTGCAGTAAGAGTGTTGCCTCTGAGAACCAGTCATGACAAACCTACAGTAGATATATAATTCCTTATGAATGAATTGTTTTTCTCTGTTTAAGATTTTTCCACCCTACTCAGTAAATACCTCATCTTCCAACTTTGTGTTGCAGTAAATGCTCCTTCCCGTGTTGTGCTACAATACAAGAAGGTGCTGAAATTATTCAGAAGAAAGGGAACGATGAAGGAAGTGTTTCAGTGGATGAATGTAGACAGGAACACAATTGTTTCAACAGCTGCCATTTTAGAGTAATTAGTGCACCTGAGAAATACAATGAGAATTTACAGTCTTATACCAGAAGTACAAAGCTGCTTGAGTTGTTAAAGCTCTATTCAGCAGCAATAGATAGTGAAATAAAATCCAAAACTGAAAAAATGAAAATGGAAGGCAAGTTGCTCACTCTGAAGAAGAAGACTTGCTGTTAAGTGTTGAATTAGGTCAAGAGTTGTTTCACTGCATTTAAATACTGTAAGTCTTTTACACTTTTAATTTATCACGTTATTGTTTCTTACACTATTTTTCATTTAATGCCACTTCCTGTACCTGTACTTCAATAACCTTTACATTGGTGGCAACAAAAGGAAATCTGTAGCATTGTAAGTTTTTCATGTCTTTGAAATTATTGAGCTCACCATTCCTGTAGGAAGATTTTTCTAATCTTTCCATTTTTGTATTTGTTAACCGACTTTCATATTTAATCTATTTTTTCTGTATTAATAGTAATGTTTACTTTGTTAGCATGCCTCAGTGATGTTGTTGAAAATGTAGGATATTTGTTATATTTAATTTCTGTGTAAAATACAAATATTTTTCATTAAGATACTGTAACGTTGTCCAAGATTTACGTTTTTGTATTTGCAAAATATTTTTATAAGTTATAAAGTGGTTACAATTATTGTAATTAAAAGAATCTTGTTTTGAAAATGTGTTCTGTATTATTGGCACATTTAATGTGTGGTTTATGAAGGCATTATTAATGTCTATTAATAGTTTACTGCAACATGATTTTGCATTAATAAGCATGAATAGGTACACTTTTTACATGGGGTACTGCAAAAACATTAATACGCTGGGAACAAGAGCTTTATTAATGTCTTTTAATAGTTTACTGCACATTATTTTGCATGAATTGGCATGAATAGGTTCAATCTTTGAAGTGCTGCAAACAATGTGTAAAAGGCTTGTAAAGCCTTAACAAATGCCTCTTAATAATATATATCAACCCAATGTGTGGTTAGTAAATAGGAAATTTGTTCATAAGGCTTAGTCTGAATGTGGTTGATGGTTATAAGTGGCAGAATACTGTAACAGCACATTCAGAAAAGACCATACTGCAATTCTACGACTGTCCTGGATGAATGGAGTCAACAGCCTGGAACTGCATACACACTGTCTTCAAGACATCTACGTTTACCAAAAATATCTAGTATACCTTCAGTTGTGATCTTGTAGTTGAGTAAACTGTGGATCTCTTCAAAGGGTGTTCTATAAAGCACTTAGGTGTGCCAAAGACAGCTTGTGTTGCTCTTCTACAGTGCATAGAATTTATGTTTAGCAAAACAAAAATTGACATCTGTTAATGTGTTGGTCTCGCTCTATATTCTATGAGTCTGTGTTAAATCCATTTTGAGAAAACATTTACAAAGCATGAAAACCAGAGTTAATAAAGGCCTAAGAACACCTTTGTTAATCCTTAATTAATATTTTGTTCATTTTCAATAAACTATGAATCCTTGTTAGTTCATTATTAATACAGCATTTATAAACCCTTAATATCGCAACCTTTTTCTAAAGTGGTATAATTTCTTTATATACATTTGTAAATCATTCCTTTATAGTATGTGTACATCAGTTAATCCTTCATACTCTTGCCTGTTCATTGCAGATTTGCAGTTTTGTTTCAGATCTTTTTTCTCAAATGTGCTGGATCTACTGTAACTCTCATCATCTATATCTGAGGTGGTCTATTATTTGTCTTATCTTCCGGCCAGAGTTCTAATAGCAGCATACTCTGAGACATGCTCAGATTCCTTCCAAATTTCTCTTCTCTTTTTCCCTGTACTCCGTTTATTCTGGTCAAATTTCAGGGCAGCATACATGAGCACATCACTGCCTCCTCTCTGCAGACAAAGCCAGAGCAATAACTAATTAGAACAAAATAATGAGAATCACCAATATTCAGTATTCAAGCAATATTCATATGGACAAAAACTGATTTTCTGTTATAATGAATATCCATTAATTATTAGTGTTACAGTATCCTGGAGCTTAACTACATGGTAGACAGAATGTCAGTCCATTGCAGGACAAACACACAGTAATCATTTACAGTTAGTTCTCAAAACTTCCACCTTATAAGTAGGTGAGTAGAAACTAGAGCACCTAGAGAAAACCCATGAGGAAAGAGCATAACAAACTCCACATAGAATGTACCACCAGAATCAATTCCAGGAACTAAAAATTGCAAGGTAGCAATTGTAGGATAGGTGTGTTATCTCTATACTTAATAGCATACAGTTTAATAATAACATAATATAATTCACTACCCAATAGTTACATTAATGACTTTTTAGAATAGATTGTTTGGTTCTTTTTTGGATACACATCTTCACACATACAGGTATAAATTATTCTGTGATTTTAAAATAATTTGATGTAAAAATATATTTACCTGATCATCTTGAGACTGGGAATGAGAAGCATGATGGGTATTTTCAGAAACATGTCCTAAGATAAAAAGTTAGAGAAGTAAGAATACAGGTTAACTCATATCTTTTCTGACATATATAACTTTGCTCTGTTCACTGCTATTTTTCCAATATAACAACATTTTTATATATTTTTAAGTAAGATACATTATGTATTTTGTCAATCATTCTGTTATATGATAGTTTTGTTCCTATTCCATTGGGGTATGAAGGAATCTGGAAGGCACCTATGGATACTTTCGACAAGTAAAGGGTATACAAACTGTCTCAGTTTTAGGTCATAGTCTCCTACTTTTTGGACCACTACACACATTTATGTGACATTAAAAAGCTTACAACAACCATCACACTGAGTTTATTTGAAACTATTCACCTTATATCTGAACAATGAAGGTCTTTCTATATTGTGTTGCTAATAACACAAAAAAATAACATTTTAGTTATATCTTGTTTGCGTGTGATTACAGTTAAATAGTAGAAATAGAACAGTATAAAAGAAGTGGAGCTCATAGACGTCTGCAAACAGAGCCTTAATTTGACCAGAGTACAATAAGAATTGCAAATGTGTTCTTTGAATACAAGTTATTAAACACAGAAACTGCTGATTTGGTGGGCTACGTTTCTAAAAGTAGGAAAACACCTGAGTGAATGTTTATTAACATTTTGTCTACAATGGTCATTAGTTTCATTGTCAATACTTCTGTAGCGGCGAGGCTTATTAATAAGAAAGAATTGAGTGTTCTGAGCTTTCCCAAATGAGGCCCTATCTCTGTTCATCTCTGTGGTGCAGCCACAGAGAAACTATTCATGCAGGCTGATTTAAGGTTTCTTTTGATAAGGGACAGCTCCCAAAGGGGGATGCACTTAGCTAAGCCTGGCTATCATGATCAATGGTCATCCATTGGCGCCTATCTGTCTAGGGAGTGCCAGATAGACATCTGGACTGCATTCCTAAGTGTAAGGAGTAAGTGACTCATATCTCACCTTGATCAACCAATCAGGGACTGGTAGGGCCGAGTAATCCACGTGGGACTCTGATGCCCATGGAACTTTCAGCCAATCAACGAGCTGAAGTTCCTCCAGGTAAAAACAGGCAACACAGAGAGCCTGGTAGAAAATTCTGTGTAGAATTCTGTGCACTTTTCTAAAGGGAATTCAAAGGAGAATTCCAGGGCAGGACGGCCCAGGAGCAGAAGTCTCCCAAGGGCAGGACATTCTCGCAGCGCGCCTCCTGACCATCCTGAGACTCAGCCCGGACAACCACGGAACGGCCAGTGTGTCCGAGTGCCAGAACTTTCCTTTGTTCTAAGAGTGTAGAGCGGAGGTTGCCAGAGAGTAACCAGAGGATCCACCCGAGGTTAGCACCAGCAGCAAGCCTCATGAACAGGTCGGAACTGTGGACAGCTGAATCACCATTAAGAACTAGCGCTTCATCAGGAACGAACCGGTCTTCTTCCTGACCTGCTGGGACCCACAGTTATCTTTTCTCCTGAGCACAGCTTTGCTAGTTAAAGCCAACACTAACTAGCCGGTCAGTGAGCATCAGCAGCGCACCGTCGCAAGCCGTACAGCACAGCCTGGCACCGAGCCAGAGAGCGCGGGTTGGACAGTAACAGCCTGCAACTGTTTCTTTGTGCCCGCAGGAGATCTGAATCCCCAGAGATTGGATGAGTATTCAACTGCATTACTGCGCGAGAATTCAATTGTTATCCCAACCAGTTGATATCAATTTAATTCCTAAGAGTTATGTACTTGTTTTGAGTATCTAATGTAGAAGTTATAACCAAGTTAATTTACGAAACGGTCTAAATGAATGATATACTGAACGTATGTCCTCTTGATATATGTAACGCTTCGTAACTGACTGAATATATAGCTTTTGTATTCTGATAACCCTCTCGATAAGATCTGTTAGGTTTATATGCATATTCTATGTATAAATAAATGTATCCTCGTGTATTAGTACCTGTGTGTGTGTGCGTTGTTTGAGTTATATCGCATGGTTGGATTCTAAGGCCATCAAAAGAATCATTTTGTGATTTACTGCTACAGTGAATAATTGTCCCAGTTTATGCCCATGTAGATTATGCCGGTTCAGGGACGCCAAATATGTAATCATAGTGGCTCTCTGAAGGCACCAGTTCTGTAGGGTTTGGGCATTTACTGAGACAATTATTAATTGTAGCAGTAAATCACAAAGTTGATTCTTTTGATGGCTTTAGAATCCAACCATGCGACATAACTCAAACAACGCGCACACACAGGTACTAATACACAAGGATACATTTATTAATACATAGAATATGCATATAAACCTAACAGATCTTATCGAGAGGGTTATCAGAATACAAAAGATATATATTCAATCAGTTACAAAGAGTTACACATCAAGAGGAAATACGTTCAGTATATCATTCATTAAGACCGTTTCGTAAAGTGAACTTGGTTACAACCTCTACATTAGATACTCAAACAAGTACATAACTCTTAGGAATTAAATTGATATCAACTGGTTGGGATAACAATTGAATTCTCGAGCTGTAATGCATTGAAGTTGAATACTCATCCAATCTTTGGGGATTCAGATCTCCTGCGGGCACAAAGAAACAGTTGCAGGCTGTTGCTGTCCAATCTGCGCTCTCTGGCTCGGTGCCAGGCTGTGCTGTGCGGCTTGCGACGGTGCGCTGCTGATGTTCACTGTTGGCTTTAACTAGCAAAGTTTGTGCACAGGAGAAAAGATGACTGTGGGTCCCAGCAAGTCAGGAAGAGGACCGGTTCGTTCCTGATGAAGAGCTAGTTCTGAATAGTGATTCAGCTTTCCACAGTTCCGACTTGTTCACGAGGCCTGCTGCTGGTTACTCTCTGGCAACCTCCACTCTAGACTCTTAGAACAAAGGAAAGTTCTGGCACTCGGACACACTGGCCGTTCCGTGGTTGTCCGGGCTGAGTCTCAGGATGGTCAGGAGGCGCGCTGCGAGAATGTCCTGCCCTTGGGATTCTCCTTTGAATTCCTTCTGAATCTTGTCTGAATCTTGTTGAATCTCTCAGGCTCTCTGTGTTGCCTGTTTTTACCTGGAGGAACTTCAGCTCATTGATTGGCTGAAAGTTCCATGGGCATCAGAGTCCCACGTGGGTTACTCGGCCCTACCGGTCCCTGATTGGTTGATCAAGGTGAGATATGAGTCACTTAGTCCTGACACTTAGGAATGCAATCCAGATGTCCAACTCGCACTCCCTAGACAGATAGGCGCCAATGGGTGACCATTGATCATGATAGCCAGGCTTAGCTAAGTGCATCCCCCTTTGGGAGCTGTCCTTGGACCTTAAATCACCTTGCATGAATGGTTTCTCTGTGGCTGCACCACAGAGATGAACAGAGAAATGAGGCCTAATTTGGGAAAGCTCAGAAACACTTAATTCTGCCTTATTATTAAGCCTCGCCGCTACACCCAAATCCTACAGAACTGGTGCCTTCAGAGAGCACACTACACTTCAAAAGAAGTAAAGTAGAATAAATAGCTTGAGTGAAGGCAGTTTCACATTGTGTTACTGTTAACATGGAGTGCCCATTTTTATTGTTGTCTCATCGAGTTCTGAGCCAGCTGACATTTGATGCTCACTGCTGTATGGTTGTATGGTTGACGTTTCCTGTTTCTTATTTCTAAGGTGAACTGGTTCTGTAGCACATCAATACAGTATATGCATTTCGATATGATCCTGTTCATATGTGCAGCATTTCTCTCAAGCCATGTACTGCATAATTCAAACCTGAATAGACTGAATACCTGTACTGTGATAATATCTTCTTCTCTTGTTCAGTCGATAAATAAGGACAACGATGGTTATCAAGAGCACAGCACTCACGCCAGCCAGAGCCAGGACTGTAAGAAGACCATACCCTTCACATGGCCCTGTTCAATTAATACAAAAGTACTCACTCTAAAGATATTGTAGAAAAACTGACAAATACGCACTGCAATTGCCATTCATGAATTCTTTACAACACATTAGATATTAATAGTGTCATTAACCTGCCAAGAACTTCCACTTATTTGTGATTGAATTCTATTAATAAAAATGTGTTCTCACTTATGGTATAAACAATTTGTTAACATATTGTTAAGAAATTATATAAATAATTTGATGTTGATAACTTGTTTCCGTGCATTTCAAAATTTGGAAAACCTAAAGTGCTAATGAGAATAGATATGCAGAGACAATTACCTGGATTTGGCTTCTCAGCTGCGGTTTCATTGGCTTTTTCATTCATAAATAAGAAGAATAAGAACATCAATTATATAAAGAAAACTTAAATATAAACACAAAATATAAAAAAATGTAAACTTAAATATAAACAACATTACAAATACAAAGTAAAGTTAAAATGGCACCCCTCTTTCTAAAGATTATTTTATAAATTTATGGCATCATTGTCCAACAATATTCTAACCACTTTATCCAATACAGAGTCACAAGGGGATCTCACCAAGCAGTGGGCAGAAGGCTGGATACAGCCTGGGCGGGATGCCAGTTAATTGCAGGGCAAGAACAGACTCCAACACACACAAATTTTCTCAGAAATCAATTAGGCTACCAGTATTTCTTTGGACTGTGGGAGGAAACTGGACTACCTACAGGAAACCCATGCGAACACATGAGAACATACAAACTCTGCGCAGATAGTACCTTAGGTACTACAGGTACTTTAGTATTTTTGAGTGCTTACTGTTATAGGAAGGAAGGAAGAAGAAACCCATGAATTAAGTTTTCCCTGTCTTCTCCTGTAGGCATCTTTTTCCAGAATGGAAATATTACTGGAATTTACTACACAAAGAAACTACTACTACTAACCATTAATTAAAAGTACTACTGTACCAATCTCCAATATGAGTTATCCAGGACTACAGAAGATGACACATTTAGATGGTGTGGAAGGATATCTCGAAATGGACTACAATCAGGAGTAAATTGCCTTGGGAACAGAGGGCTGGCATATTAGCCCCTTTCCTAGTAGGAGAAGCACAAAAGGCTTATTTCAATTTGGAGCATCAAGATACAGAAAACTTTGATGAACTTAAGAAAGAAATCTTTCCCTGGTTGGGGTTGAATACTACTGTATGAGCCCAAAGGTTCCATAGCTGGGTATACTAACTGGAGAAACCACCAAGGTCTCAAATGTTTGATTTGATTCACCTGGCCAGAAAATGACTATGACCTGAAGAACTTCTAGATCCCAAGATTGTTGAATAAATAGTAATTTGAGCACTTTTTCTGTAGATTACCAGTTTTTTGAGGCATGCAAAACCCAAATCAGTGGATCAAATTGTAGAGACAATTGTTAAGAGACAAAGGGTCACGGCACTATTTAATCTCTCAGAATGAGCAGACATTTCCTTGACACAAGCCTCTCACTACTGGTGAGAATTTGAAGTCCTGAAGCTATAATCATAACACTGGACATTGAATGGCCAACTCAAAGCGACCTCCATTTTCTCAAAAGAAGTACAGAATAAATTAATAAATAAGCAAGAGATCCACGATAGTATTCTTTAGATGAGAAAGAAAGGTGATGAGAAAAAGGGAACACATCAAGTTTTGTTTTGGAATTCAAGGAAGAAAGTCTAATGATTACTAAGAAAAGGAATAAAAGAAAGACCAATTGCTGAGGCAGTCTATTCATATCTAATTTTATACTGTTAAGAAGGAAAGACTGGATCTGTTTGTTTGTTTTTTTTAACGATGAAATGGCAAGATTTATTTTTCTGACTTTGAGAAGAAATTTATATTTGTTTTGGATATGAGATTTTTTTTTTCCACTGTGTTGGTGACAAGTGTTTTTTTTTGTTTTTGTGCTTTTTATTTTATCAGGGCAGACCAGCTTCCTCGGTATGCAGTATAAGTTATTTTTAAAGAATATACCCATTAGAAGGAAGTGAACCAATTGTTGTTTTATTTTTTCAATTATTTCTCTGTAAAATACTTATTTTGTTAAGTGTAACTTGCCTAAGGTGTGTTCTTGTCTCAATTCCTGACTACTTACTGGCCCAACTGATGAACACAACCTCCTTCACATCTCACTGCCCAGGTCTGAAATTGAACCCAGATCCCCAGAGGTGCAAGGCAGTAATGTTCACTGTACAGTCTATGCCATCATTATAATATCCATTATGATATACTGTATGGTTACTTTTTTATTTTTACACGTTTAAAACTGGAACTAAATTGTGGAGTACAATTTTAAAGAATACATTGTGAATGTGTTTTTAAGGCCAATCCAAAGGCATGTTATGACACAACAGTGATGACCTGTGTGTAGATAACTGTATTTTAGGTTTGATGTTCAAATTCTTTGGATAAAGTCATCAGTCAAATACATTTTAATGATAATTTGTTTACCTTCAAACTGTAGAAGAGTTGCATTCCCAAATTCCATATGTGTGGTGGGGATCATTCCACAGAAATACAGCCCAGCATCCGAGAGCTCCACATGCAAGATACTGAGGTTAAAACTGCTGCTGCCCTTCTGAATTTTAAAACGATTTATGCTGAATCCATTATGAATTGTTGATCCATTCACATTGCTGTAGGTGGACAGTATACACAGAGGAGCCTGACCTGTGTCCTGTTTGAACCAGGCCAGGTGACCTGGGTCTCTCATCAGAACACAGCACTGCAAGGTGACAGTGTCTCCAGGCTTCACTGTCAGTGAGAGAGATGGCTGAGAGACGGCACCTCCAGGAGCCAGACCTAGAACTACTAACAAGAGAGAACAACTTATTTAAACTGACAAGAAGGCTTAACTTTTTTTTTTATTTTCAGACAAGTTGTTTAAAAAAGTGTTGAATTGCAAGTGTTCAAATATAAAACCATATATTTTAAGATTTGGTATAGCTAAGTGACAAAGAAATTAATTCATAAAATAGAACTTACATCTAAATTAAGATAATATAAAGATAATGCACTTTTTAACATATGTAGAACATATATAGTATTGTTGATATGTTTCATTTAATAGTCTGAAAAATATTTTAAAGAAAACCAAAAAAATTTATTTTCTTTACGTAATCAGTTTTTATATAGTGATTATATTTTACAGGGAGGATAGTACATCCAGTGGAATACTATAAATCATTAAGTCTTAAGTAATCATTGATAACTTTGACAAATTATTTAAACTTTGTCAGTGCTGAATGTATACTCGCGGATTTGGAATACTAAAATTAATTTTTCAATTAGCTCGGCATTTTCACTGTTTTTTCAATTAAGTATTAAAACAAACAGAAGGTCAGTCTAATAAAAATGTTTTCAAGAATGTTCTTTAACAATTGTGTTTATAATATTGAACCAAACTTACTTATTGTGTATAGAGTGACAGATAGAATAGAAGCTGCAAACATGCTGTCTTCTCCTGAGGTCTCCTGGCTGTTACAGTGATGACCGAACCCAGAAAACACACTGGAAATAAATAGGGGAGGGTAAGGACACTGCACTGTAAGATAGGCGGGCCATTCATACGTCATCATTTAATAGGGTGTAAAAACATATGTAATTCAGCACAATAAATGTCTCAGATGTAAAACATTGACTGTGTTGCTTATTGCTGTGTCTATAACATATAAGCTTGTAATGAAAGTTTACACACATACAGTACTATTGAGAGCACCTACTACTGCTGTAAATGTCAGATCGCAAAATAAGTCCTTCATTAGTATCATTTATGTTTTCATCCAGGTGATTTAACACATTTAAATTACATACAGTATTTAATTAAAAGCTTGCAACACCTTTTTCATTTATTCCAAATAACAGGAGAGGTAGATAGATACCAGTCATCTTATTTTGGGCCTTATTAAATAAATGCATATTAATGACTTCACTTCGGTCTGGCTGAATTATCAAACAGATGAGCCCCTCTTCTTAGCCAGTAAATGAGCTTTACTGTATATTCAGACTGAAGAAGAGTGACACTCTATAGAAAAATGGAAATCCTGGACTATGTGGTTAATTTTTAGGCAGATTTGCTGAATGGTGATCTGATCTACAATATATAGTATTACCCCAATTCAAGTGAGCCAAGTGACCCAAAGTCATCCATTAGGTGTCATATGGGCAGATACAGATGATCATATTCCAAGGCCCTCTGGTCAGTTTGTTATAGTTATAGCATGTTGAATTATGCAATTTTCATAAATAGATTTGTGAAATGAGTATCAGCAAAAAGTGCAACTAACTGGCCAGCTCTTGTTATTCATTTTATTGTTCTTCAGTAAATAAATAATTGTTGATTTAGCTCTGACAGATATTTAAATTAACCCTTATTTAAGTCTCAAATTCAGTTTTATTTTATGTAAAAATGAGTCTTATTATCAGAGATTAATTGACGCAGTGTTGTTCTTCTTTCATTTATCTCTGCAGGAGGTTAATGAAATACGTGGAAAACTAAAACTTGCACTTTAACAGAGAATGTGGACGTGTTTATTGTTCTAATGCCTTTCTATAATGTTACAGCTTTTCCATTGATTTTCTGCCTTCTTGGTGCATCTTATATTCTCAAAATGCTCCACACATTTGCTACAAAATGCTACTAGTATGCAGGAGATGCTGTATTGCGGGTGGCACTGTCCAGATAAGATCATGAGTACTTTAATTTTTTGGAAATTTAAAATATTATCTTAAAGTTCTGGCTAAAATTCAGCCTAGCCTTTTGAACATTTCCTAATTAAATTTGTGAATTAATTTCTCACTTTTACTTTCTGTACCTGTACCTACTGTCTAGTGAGTGTGCTGGTAAATAGTGACTGCTGCATTCACAAAAGTGATATAGTGGATGAAGTGAATTCACTCCTATATGTAAATCACTTTGGGAGGAAAAAAATATATAAATGCAAATATTATTATTGATATAATTGATGCAGACTTTGGTAGCACTAATGTTAACCACTGGTGATAGACATATTTTTACATCCGTAGCAATGTAAGGGTGTTTAATTTACTCAAACAGTAAGTAATGGGAACAGCCAATTGCGAGAGTGCCATTATGGCAGTTAGAAATCACCCAAACAGATTAACAAGCAGTCACGCATAGATTCTAAATATACAATATATACCATTTATAAATACAACACCAAAATATGTAGCAAATAAACCAGAGTAATTAAATGCAAATAAAAATGGTTAATTGATCACACAGGGATTACAAATATATGAATTAATAACATCAGATTACATCAATCAGCTATTGACAATAACATTTGTTTCTGTGTACCTCATAAGTTTCAAATAGTTATTCAAATTGATATTCTCACAGTAAATACAGTGATCCCTTGCAGTACAAGCGAGAAGTTTCTGTTTTGTAATTGCACATAGCACAGGATAGTACCTAATGTTTATTCATTTACTAATGGCTGTAATAATGTAACTGTACTGTAAATGAGCAGGAGTATTATGTTTTCCTATCTATTGTTTATGCACCGGCTAATGACTTTAAGCATGTTAAATAATTAACCAGCAATATTATTATTTTCAAGTTAGTCTCCCTTCATTTGAACCAGTCTAAGAGGCATCATTTTGCACTATTCATTGTTCGGGAGGTTGAGAATGGACCCAGTTTATGATGCTCTGGTTTCTGTTTCAAGCTGTGGGGATGCGCTGTTTAGGAGAGAATTTGAAGCAGCTTCAGTTTTAACTCTGATGTTTCCGTTCTATTTGACGTTCTATAGGTCTCATATCTCACTGCAAATTGTGTAGCCATTCTACAGAAGAACTGCTTTAAGCCTTTTTTAATTTTTTTTTGTGGTTTATACTGAAAAACTTCCCCCAGTGACCCAAACATGCATAAGAAAATGTATCGGCTGTGGAGCCTTCTTACACCCCAAGAAGGCTCCACAACCGAAAAATTGTGTTTTCTTTTTTCTTTTTTCAGTATGGAATAAACCTATTATTTGATCATTTGCAGGCTACACATCCTGATGCAGCTACCCGCCTGAACTAAGAAAATGCATGCTTGATATAACAGAAACAGAGTATTTGACATCACTTCAAGATAAAAAAGAGCCTATCAAGGCATCAGGAAGAAGAACAAATTATCATTGGAACACAAAGAATTACAAAACTGGATATCAAGCAACCAGGAATGACCACAAATTATCTCCTGTGACTTGACTTCTCTACCTGTAAATTGGTGCTCTTGCTGGCTCCTATCATGCAGAAAAATAGTGCTGTATACAGAATACAGAAGTCAGGATAGGAATCAGAACATAAGGAATCAGTCCTTATGTTCTGATTCCTATCCTGACTTCTGTATTCCATTGTCCTACTTTACCTACCCTGAGCAGCTCTCTTAGAATTACCTCTGTAAAATTATCTAATACTAACTTAATAGAATGGATCTGTCCTGTGGAGCCTTAGCAAGATTACTGAGCTCACTGCTAACCTACACTCAGCAGAACTGATCTGAACTAC
Organism: Lepisosteus oculatus; assembly: GCF_040954835.1. Taxonomy (NCBI): domain Eukaryota; kingdom Metazoa; phylum Chordata; class Actinopteri; order Semionotiformes; family Lepisosteidae; genus Lepisosteus; species Lepisosteus oculatus. The sequence continues at coordinate 29,272,290 of NC_090708.1, forward strand.
TAAGCTCAGATGTCTGCTCACAAATTCATTTGCATCTACTGGGGGATTTCCAGAAACCTGTCACAACAACTCACTGCTTTTGTTACATAATTCTTGTCAAATAACTTACAAAGGTGTTGTTTTGTAAGGCAGTCCATCAATCCTAAAGGTTTTAATACACTATGTAACAATTGTGAAATGTTATTAAAAAAGTGTCTAACCCATGGAGTGTATATACAATCTTAATTTGTCACACTGAGACCGGCAGTGTCTCACAGCCCATGGATGCAGCATTCCCTCAAGTAAGCGCCACAGGGAAGGTTCTCTGTCACTTGAGTTACTTAGCTATTGATTTTTCAGCTCAATCCAGCCCAGTCCTGTCTTCTGACATGCTACTTGCGAACTAAAACCCTATACCTGTGTCTTAAACCTGACCTAACAAAACTTGTCTGAACTCTGTCCTACCGACTACTTCCTTCCTGAATCCAGCCCTGTTCCTTGCCTGAATCCAGTCCTGTCTCTGATTCTCAGAATCTTCCCTGTCTACCATTTTTCCTTCCTTTTTTCGGCAAAGTCTGTCAGCCTCTGGAAATCACCAAGCTTTTGCAGTTGGATTGCCTGCCTCAGAGACGCAGTTGCCAGAAAAACTAACTGAACATCACAAACGTTGCACATCATTTTCTGATTTCTAAAAATATAACCCCCATGATTACAAACAGTTTTAAGCTGTAATAAAAGCAATTAAAATAATTAGTAAGATACAGTATGAACATCTTTCATTTAATAGATTTTGTTTTTCTGTACATTTTAATACTGTCCTATATTGAATATTTAAATGACCCTATAGGGTTTTTATGCAGAGAGAAAAACTATACTATTATAGAAACAAAGTTTATAATTTAACTTAGAATTAAGAGTTATTAAAGATTTCTAATAATCTTTCTGTGCCTTGACAAAAAAGCCTGGTGCCTCTCCTTAAATTCAGAGGAATATAGCAAAAGAGGCCCCTTTGATAAAAGACTGTAAAACTGTGCCAGTGGTACAGATGCAGCCATTCAAAATGGGTGAGGTATTTCGCGGCATACCCCGGTGGGCGTGTCGCAGTATCACGCGGTATCACGCAGTTAACGTGGTGTCACGTGGTTAACTATCCGGCGTTGCCTTGTAAAACTGCCAGGGGGAGCTTAACCTGTCATGTACAGCATTTGAGCCTTTAATTTTGAACTGTGTATTACAGCATGTTAATCATCAGTCATTAAAATGTTGGTATATTTTATGAAAGCAAGATTGCTCAGTTGGACAAAAGTACACAACCTACCTTTATCAGAAATATTTATGCATCAAAGCCTTTACTGAAGATATTACTAATAGTATTAATAATGGATGACTTTGGACAAGCTGTATACTCAAAGTATAATTTCTTTAGCACATTTGTACAAGCACTTGGAATCTGTCCAAGCCATACTTTGTCAGGCATTTTGTTTTACTTCAACGGGCATAAAAACTTCCTTGCTTTTAACAGGGCGTTTCATAATTTGAACTACGAAAATGATTTAAAATGCGACACTTATCATTCAACTAGAGCTTAAAATATCACAAGGATCCTCAAGAGCACAGCAAAGAGTGTATTAAAAGACACTTGTATTTATCAACGCTTTCTTTTCCGTATACCAGATTTTATGGAACCACTTCAGAGGGGTGTCAGCCAGTCAGATTCCAGGAATCGGCACTTTAAAGGAAAAATACACACCGGTATTCCATTTCTCCCTAACAATTTTAAGCATAGAAGTATTTAACTAGCATGTGAAATAGCGTGTGAAAAAGTGGTAGTTTTAAGCTTTTCTGCTAATATAATATGGAATCGTGTATCTAAAGAATTTAATAACGGTATTCGTGTGCTGCGACAGGGCTGTGTAGGGCTGTTTCGCCTCCCTGTTCATGCAAGCTGTCTTGTAGCTTACTGGTCTACGTGTGTAACTACCAACTGGCAGGTTGTGTGTTCAAATCCAGCTGGTGCTGGACTTTTCTTTTAACAAACATTTCTTCGAAAAAATAGAATAGCGATATTATGGACAATCAATTGACTTTTATATTTCAAAATATCGCAACATGATCGATTCTAAGTCATTTTTGACAACGGTCCCTGCTTCTGCTTCCTGCTTCTATTGTGTGTGTGTTTGCAACAGAGTACATTTTTATAGAGAAATGGAGGCTGGACAGTATGTGTTACAATATAAACATTTATATTGATTTAAATCGTGTTCTGATTTAAATCGCAAACGCGTGTTTAATTATATGTGTTTTTTTAATCATAATCAGGCTAATGCAACATAAATTGATACAGTATCTTTGTCTTCTAAGTATCTTAATAAACTTTCAGCATAGCTTTCTACCCGTCAAGATTTATATTTCTTGGGATTTTGGGATCAAACGTGGAAGGATTAGATTGTAATCGTTTTTATTTGTCAAATACGTGATTGTATTTCTGAATGTCATGTGACACCTACAGTAGTTCACTGCTTTAAATAAATCGAATTAAGAAAGCTATGTGTAGCACTTTAGATCTTTTTTCTGAACCAGGAAAAATCTGATCATGTTTCTCTATAACAATAATAAAAAACTTTATTTTACATATCGCCTTTAAAAGTGGCATCTCAAAGCAAAGCGCCCAAAATGCAATAAAAAAAGTCAAAAACCGCGCTCAAAATGCAATGTAAAGCTTAATAAGATACACTCCACAGGCAAAATTAAAGACAAAATTAAAGACGATTAAAATCTGTAATCTTTCCACTTGTACTGAGAGTCATCGGACAGTTTCTGCTTTGTGTAAGGATGGTGAGAAAGCTGTGCTCAATGTATTTAAGGGACTTAAAAGTAAAAGGAGATGCTTCATATTGCTTGACTAATTTTAAAAACTAAGTTATAAATGCAGACGCTCCCTTGGTGAATGTATATCAAAGTATACATTCCCAACAAGAATTGTACCCATCTGTCATGCAAATAAAACACCTTGAATTGAATTGAATTGAATTGAGGGAGAGAGGGGGTAGGGGGACAGATACTCTAGACAGGACTCAAGGCAAATAAGATACTTGCTGCTGTTCTGGTTGTTTTTATCCCGTAAAGCGTTTTGAGAAGCCACCTTTAAAGGCGATATATACTGTAAAACCGCTGATTCTAATGGAATGTGTTCCGCAGGAGATTCAAATTTTAATTTATTTATTTTTTAATCGCGTAAGGAAATCTCAGTATAACTTTGTTCATGAACAAACAGTGGCATGTTACATTATCATTCGTTTTTTTAACAAGGCTCGCCAGCTAATGTGAATCGAAACCTGTCTTGCTAGTTTTTAAACTCGTGCATGTGTAAACTGTACTAGAGGGCATGCAAGTTACTCTGCCCCTTTCAGCTGCAGGGAGTCCCTCTGCTGCAACACACAGCAGACAGAACGGGAGACTATTGCCTTTCATATCTGACACCAGTGAAGTAAAAGGGGTGTCTAAAGGGGTGATTTCAGACAACATTTTAGTTACTTTATTTTGTTTACTTTTAACATTTCTGTAATTTACAGTAGATGTCACAATAGAAGCCCGAAGCCTATTATACTCAGTCTAGCCTTGGATCCTCTGAGTCCCATGACTCAGTCTTGTCTGCTTTCCTAGAATAAAACCAGTTAAGTCTTAAGGCAAATAAGATACTTGCTGCTGTTCTGGTTGTTTTTATCCCGTAAAGCGTTTTGAGAAGCCACCTTTAAAGGCGATATATACTGTAAAACCGCTGATTCTAATGGAATGTGTTCCGCAGGAGATTCAAATTTTTGTGTACTATGCAATTTATTTTTTTCCGATTCCATGCATTCCCTTAATGTTTAGAGTTTACTATATTCTCCAGACTCAAACACATAAGTACTAATAGCTCTGTCCCTTTAGGAGACTCTTTGCAGTACTGTGTCCCACTACCCCCATGAATTCTTTAGGTTGGGTCTAATATTTTCCAGTAATATACAGAATGGGATACAAAATGCTGTCAGGCAGGTAACAGAAAAGAGAAAAATATAAATATTTCCATTTTACAGACATTCACACATTTATAACATTTTAGCTCAATAAAAAGCTAACCCAATAATTAAATGTGATAAAGCATAGTTTGGATGTTTATACATTCATGTTAATCGTATTCTTTGTTCATGTTTCATTTGCTAACTTAGAGCATATTGTGCAATGAAGAATAAAATAGCTGCATGACAAGTGACTTCCTTCTCTCAGTAGAAATTAAAAGGTAGCCTGATAAATTATATGACAGTAAGAAAGGTTCCAATCAGGAGGAGACAATTCTTTCCATTTTTTTTGTTTGATTGCAGGTAGCAAACTGATCTGAGGATCTACTCCAGCTCTTTCTCTTTTTATTTTCTTGCTTTCTGAAACACAATATAACAAAAAATAACCTCACAAACTCAAAGAAAAAATCCTTGCTCCCCCCCCTCCCCTTGGCAGTACTTCCTCCCATGCGTTTAACTAAGGGCATCTAAAATACTGTCAAACAGCTACAATGGTATCTCTGTACAAGGCTTTGACTGTGTCAATCACAGCACCTACCGTTCCCTTACCAGCAACAACATGGATTCTAACACTCAGACATTAAAAAAAGTCAGGCCAAGAGAGAAAATACCGAGCTTTACAACATGCGGTACCAGTAACATTTTACCCACAGTAGACTCACCAACCAGATGTGTTTCAGTTTCTGTGATAAGCCTAGATTAATCATATCCTCTCCTCTAGTAGGAGCACCAAGTGTAAACATGTAACGTCCCTATTAAAAATAATGGCAAAACAGAAGTTCACTCTTTCTAGAACATACCTTCCTATGGACACTCCTAAAATGTATAAAATAGTGTCCACAGCATCTCATAATAGAGGCAAATGGGGAACTACAAACTCATTTCATACAATGTCATCCATGAGGGGTTAAATACACCCTGAGAGAAATTAATTTCTGGATAATTCAACGGCTATGATTTCTGGAATATGTATTATCCCAAATATTTTCAAAAGAAATTGAATCATTTCAATGAATCTGTGCCATTCAAGTACCTGCTCCAGACAGTAACCACTGCTAAGGGTTTATATGAAGCTTGCATTAAAAGACTTTAAAAAAATGTCATGTTCCCATAAAAAAGTCATGCCTTGGAGTATAGACCCCCAAAGGAATGCCATAGACTCAAACTGCAAAATAAACACATACAGAAAGAAAGTATTTGTATTGTAATTGCAAATCCTGGTACTGTATGAGTGATTGGTATGACTTTCCTCATTACAAATCTCTTATTAGAATTTAAATTTCTTTGTAACTCCAGATCAGAACAGAGAAAATGTAACTGCCTTAAGGAGTTTACGATTATGAAAAATAGAAGGATAAGCATGATACGTATGTCTTCTGTCATTTTCTAAGTCATGTTACTGAGCACCAAATCTTATTGAGAATATAAATCCATTTAAGATTTATACCACTAAAGTAAAGGTTTATTCCATGCTGAAAATGTTTGTACCAGACTTTTTTGAGGCCTGTTTAATTGTGTCTGAAGTCTGATGTTGTAAATTTTATTGTTAAAAAGATCCATGAAAATGTCACTACTAAAGTTAGCTGGTACTGTTGGTATTGTAAGTGGCAAGTAGAGCTCATATTTTAGATTTTGTGTAGTTGCTAGCGTTGAACTGTGTGTTGGATGCACATGAATTGAAGGAATGGGCAAACATAGCTGATGCGGATCCACAGAGCCAGCATATTAAGATGTTTATAATTAGAGGCAATTTGTTTAAATAACTAGGTATGGATACTGATGTGCAAGAGAGGTGGAAAGGCTGTTTCCTTAAGCCAGCACTATAAAATGTTTTATTCTCAGTGAGATGCTGCCATTTCATAGTGGGTTTCTAACACTGTGTATAGTTCCATCCACACAGTGCCTTTACTTCCATCCATTTCTAATCTCTTTATCCAGTACAGAGGATTTGGAGCCTATCCCAGTAAGCGATGGACACAAGGCAGAATACACCCTGGACATAACGCCAGTCCATCACAGGACAGACAGACACAAACACACACACACCAGGGCCAGTTTAAATCTAACCTCAGAACCTTTCTTTTCAGAAGACTTAGTGTCTATATCTGCTTCATTTTCTAATTTTGGTAGCACCTCTAACTGCTTGTCTTTCTTATATGCATTTACTTTGTAATCTGTGGTCCTTTTATCTGTTTTTACATCTACTGTATTGCTTTGAGATGCCACCTTTAATGGTGATATATCAAATAAAGTTTTTTATTATTGTTATAGGGAAACATGATCAGATTTTCCCTGGTTCAGAAAAAAAGATCTAAAGTATACTAGTTTGTCACTCTTCTCATTCCCTTTGCTAAATGACTTTTCATACTAATCTGATCAATCTAACTGCCAGTTTTCTGTGCTTTCTCTATCCTGCTAGATTTGCAATTATTCTGAAAATTTTCATCTTGAAATAACTCATTTCTAAATACCTTTTTCACTGTTAACATCTTGCAGCAACTCTGCTACAAAATATACACTCAGCTCAACCTGACAGTTCATCCTGCTACCAACATTAAATAAAACAAATCTTAAGATTTCTATATTTATGTCTTTATTTAGTGGTTTCATTAGTGACAAAGGCTAAACTTTCTTGTAAAAATGTCTTTTATGTGTTGCGGAAAAAACTGACTTGCTTTAACAAAATATGTTTACAAATCCTTTCACCTGGCATTTTCGTAGTTAGAAATTATGGAACGCTCTGTTAAAAGCAAGGGAGTTTTTATGTCCGTTGCAGTTCTTTTGCAACATGAATATAATTATATCATTATTAATTTCTTGAGATACGCGATTCCATATTATATTCCCTTTTAATCAAATTCTAAAAGTATGCTTGTTGACTCCGGTATCGCGTTAGTTAAAGACTTTGATGCTTAAAATGTTTAGGGAGAAATGGAATACTGGTGTGTATGTTTTCTTAAAAGTACCGAGACCAGCCATATACTGTATGTTTAAGTTCCAAAATTAATATTGTTTATGGACTTTACACGCGTTGCAGTATGCTCCTATTCTTTTTATGCTCAGGCACTAAGATCTCCCTTCTGCTTTGTGTAAGGATGGTATCAAAAGCAATCTTAAGTGGTGAGAAAGCTGTGCTCAATGTATTTAAGGGACTTAAAAGTAAAAGGAGATTCTTCATATTGCTTGACTAATTTTAAAAACTAAGTTATAAATGCAGACGCTCCCTCGGTGCGCTGCTCTGGTGCGCCCGCTCTTACACAGTGCCAGTCTGCTGTAAGCGTTACAATATACATACCCAACACTGCTTGTACCCATCTGTCATGCAAATAAAACACCTTGAATTGAATTGAATTGAGGGGAGAGGGGGGGAATACTAAAGCCAATACTGGCTCAATACCCTCAATGGGCTTTGACGTGCTAATGCGTTGGTTTAACAGTCCGGGTGTGGCAGGCTTCCAATGTCAATCCGACTCAATTGGAAGACAATGAACGTGGTTTACATAAAATACATTTTTCAAAGAAAGTTTATAATAATACGATCTATAGTTGAAATCTGAGCCTACTTTAAAATAAAGGAAAAGCATTTTCAGAGAGCAATCACGCTGTGTTTATGTAGAAAAAGCGATTAGGTTTATGAGCAATCTAATTACCTATTCGCTTCAAAAGTTATATAAAATAAAGTTCATTTAGAGGTGAATGATCAGTGTCGCAGTAATTTTTGTAGGAGGGCTTGGACAGATTCCAAGTGCATTTTTGCAATTTACGTTGCATTGTCCAATGTTCTGTTGTAATACAGGCTAGAATACAGTTACAGTAGTCTAAGCTTTATCAGCCTATTTAAAATATTTTTTTTGAATCCCCGGCGGGACACACTCCATAGGAATCAGCGCTTTTATACAGTATATCGCCTTTAAACACATATATTTAAACACGCATTTATGATTTAAATCAAACCGCGATTCAAATCAATATAAATTTATATTTTGTAACGCATAGGTGACTATTCATTGTTATTAAAAATACTTAAATTCGATCATGTCGTGATATTTAGAAATATAAATTTGTTTGGTGCGAGTGAGGTTTTATTTAATCTCTGACCAAGGGAAACGTTTCATTTTTTCAAAGAAATGTTTGTTAAAAAATAAAGTCATAGTTCCATGGGATTCAATCACGCACAATGTGACATGGGAGTCAGGAAACTAACACACAGTGCCACTGGATTTAATAACGCAATAAAAACACTATAAAATAATGTGACTAGGCACAGAAAAAGTTTACAGCACAGTACAATAATAAATGCTGACCATGACTTTAGAAGCATAAATTACCTTACACTCAATTTAAACACAAGCTGTCTTTCTGTATGAACCTCTAACCTGGTTCATACAGAAAATGTAGAAATGCATTAGCCTGATTATGATTAAAAAACACATAATTAAACACGTGTTTGCGATTTAAATCAGAACACGATTTAAATCAGTATAAATGTTCATATTGTAACGCATACTGTCCAGCCTCCATTTCTCTATAAAAATTCACTCTGTTGCACACACACACACAATAAAAGCAGGAACCGCTGTCAGAAGGGAAGATATGTTCAAAATATCGCAAATATCGATTATGTTGCGATATTTTGAAATATAAAAGTCAATTGATTGTCCATAATATCGCTATTCTATTTTTTCGAAGAAATGTTTGTTAAAAGAAAAGTCCAGCACCAGCTGGATTCAATCACACAACCTGCAAGTTGGCAGTCACGCACCTAAACCAGTAGGCTACAAGACAGCTCGCATGAACAGGCAGGCGAAACAGCCCTACACAGCCCTGTCGCAGTACACGACTATAATCATACCGTTATTAAATTCTTGAGATACGCGATTCCATATTATATTCCCTTTTAATCAAATTCTAAAAGTATGCTTGTTGACTCCGGTATCACGTTAGTTAAAGACTTCGAAGCTTAAAATGTTTAGGGAGAAATGGAATACTGGTGTGTATTTTTTTCTTTAAAGTACCAAGACCAGCTATATACTGTATGTTTATGTTCCAAAATTAATATCGTTTATGGCCTTCACACGCGTTACAGTATGCTCCTATTCTTTTTATGCTCAGCTACTAAGATTTCCCCCAGTGGTAAAATTCAATATCTACAACGGGCACAGTAAAGACGTTTACATTGAGTCTTTCTACGACAGACCAACGGACCACGAGTGCCCCTGTCGGTCAACCAATCATGCACCGCGGTACCCCGCGTCATCTTATGTCATGATAATTACCAATTAGCCAATTACCTGCGGTACGTGTCTGTACCGCTCACTTTGAATGGCTGCATCTGTATATATTTAAAGATATATAGCACAGATGGGCTCGAGCTGATTCCAGGCTGATTTCTTCAAACTTCATTATCCATCACCCGAAGAAGAAATAAAAAATGAAAAATTCACCATCTGGGGATCTGTAGGGAGGGCACCTGAACCAGACCTGACGGTATCTCCGCCAATCACCAGCTGGTGATGTTGCCCCATATAAACTGGAACACAAGCAATGTTTTTCTTGGTTGATCAATGGCTTTCTCAATTTCTCTCTAAACTGGCAAACTGACCTTAACAACCATGTGAGTGCAAGCAGGACTTAACCTTTTCTCCAAGATACCAGAGTGAGTCAGTAAAGTGCATAATTCTGTTCAAGATATTCTTCATGAAACTAAAAAAAATCTTTTGGAACCCAGTGTTATTTTTGGTCAATGGTCAGTGAAATTAGACAGTTGGACTCTTTCTTTTTGTCAGAATCCAGAATAATAAAAAAAAATCTATAGCAAAGAATGAATTGAGCTCCCTTTTATTTACCTTGTGAACCCCAAGAAGACAAACTGCACTGGCTGAATTTTTAAAACTTTTTGAAGACCGAATTTAGCAGGACGGTACTTTGGCAGAGCTACCTGAGGTCAACGCAAGGTGCTAATCAAAGCAAGGTAAAAGCTCTTTCTCTCTCTCCTGCACCGGGACCCTCCCAGCACAAAGAAACTGCTACGGAAACCCAGATAGCTTTTTACCCATGTGAAGTTTAAACTCGTCAAGAACATGTGGAGAATGGATTGTTGAAGTATTATTCTCAAGATTATTACAAACACATGTTACATCTTGATGTTAAATTCACTATAGTAAATGCATATTTACTTGTGTATGAGAATATAAATTTTGTTAAGTTATATGAGACCGATAGAACCTATGAGCTAGATTGTAACACTTTATAGTCAATGTGTATTTTAACTCTGAAGTTTAACTCTGATCTTTGTAATCCTTGAGTGAATGATCAGTCATTCGTGTTCACAGCAGATCTTTTCACAGGTACATATTCTATTACATTTATGTTTGTTATTTATGTCTGGTTATATAAATAAATTGTATATTATATCTTTAGAATCTGTGTTTGAGATTGTTAATTATTATGTTTTATTGTTTCACAAATGTTTCAAGTACTCTTGCAATTTACTGTTACAATTTCCGATTGTTACAGCAAATTAAAACCTCCAGCCTCCTACTCTATGCAGTAAAAGGAGAAGGTAAAGAAAATGTATTTTACATCAGCTATTCCATAGTACTGATGTTTTGTGTTGACTGATTTATTCTTCTCCTAATTTGTCCCTGACTCACTGTTCTATTGGTTGGCAGTGTCAAAGCTTGACTATTGATTTCCGATTCCTTGTGGATCGGTGTGAAATCAGCGTGTCCTGCTGAACTCTGAGCCTACGTTCACTGTGCATCTTCAGAGACCAACTTCACTGACTGGAGTGCTGTCGTTTAATATACATCAAAGCTTATTACCATCCTGTTTTTTTATGCCATGTCTCCATTTAGAAGCCAGGGACCTTCTTAATGTAGTGTCTCTTCAGCTGCTAGTCCTGAGCACCACTGTTTTCAGACCTTATGAATTATCTTTCAAAGCTATGTTAATAGTTCCATACTGTTTCTTACTCAAATGTTAACCGTCTACAGTATATGTTCACCTGCACCTGAGTACGTGGCTTGTCAAATGTAGTGTAGGGAAAACCGGTTCAGGGACGCCAAATATGTAATCATAGTGGCTCTCTGAAGGCACCAGTTCTGTAGGGTTTGGGCACTTACTGAGACAATTATTAATTGTAGCAGTAAATCACAAAGTTGATTCTTTTGGTGGCTTTAGAATCCAACCATGCGACATAACTCAAACAACTCACACACACAGGTACTAATACACGAGGATACATTTATTAATACATAGAATATGCATGTAAACCTAACAGATCTTATCGAGAGGGTTATCAGAATACAAAAGGTATATATTCAATCAATTACAAAGAGTTACACATATCAAGAGGACATACGTTCAGTATATCATTCATTAAGACCGTTTCGTAAAGTGAACTTGGTTACAACTTCTACATTAGATACTCAAAACAAGTACATAACTCTTAGGAATTAAATTGATATCAACTGGTTGGGATAACAATTGAATTATCGAGCTGTAATGCATTGAAGTTGAATACTCATCCAATCTCTGGGGATTCAGATCTCCTGCGGGCACAAAGAAACAGTTGCAGGCTGTTGCTGTCCAATCCGCGCTCTCTGGCTCCTTGCCAGGCTGTGATGTGCGGCTTGCGACGGTGCGCTGCTGATACTCATTGTTGGCTTTAACTAGCAAAGTTTGTGCACAGGAGAAAAGATGACTGTGGGTCCCAGCAAGTCAGGAAGAGGACCGGTTCATTCCTGATGAAGAGCTAGTTCTGAATAGTGATTCAGCTTTCCACAGTTCCGACCTGTTCACGAGGCCTGCTGCTGGTTACTCTCTGGCAACCTCCACTCTAGACTCTTAGAACAAAGGAAAGTTCTGGCACTCGGACACACTGGCCGTTCCGTGGGTGTCCGGGCTGAGTCTCAGGATGGTCAGGAGGCGCGCTGCGAGAATGTCCTGCCCTTGGGAGCCTTCTGCTCCTGGGCCGTCCTGCCCTGGAATTCTCACAGAATCTTGTTGAATCTGAATCTGAATCTGAAACTCACAGGCTCTCTGTGTTGCCTGTTTTTACCTGGAGGAACTTCAGCTCATTGATTGGCTGAAAGTTCCATGGGCATCAGAGTCCCACGTGGGTTACTCTGCCCTACCAGTCCCTGATTGGTTGATCAAGGTGAGATATGAGTCGCTTACTCCTGACACTTAGGAATGCAGTCCAGATGTCCATCTGGCACTCCCTAGACAGATAGGCGCCAATGGATGACCATTGATCATGATAGCCAGGCTTAGCTAAGTGCATCCCCCTGTGGGACCTGTCCTTATCAAAAGAAAACATCTTGCATGAATAGTTTCTCTGTGGCTGCACCACAGAGATGAACAGAGAAATGGGGCCTCATTTGGGAAGCTCAGAAACACTTAGTTCTGCCTTATTATTAAGCCTCGCCGCTACAGTAGCAATGGTCTGCTTTTATCTTGTATTGAGGGAGTCTTGAAACAAGCCTCTGTATGTTCTATGTGATCTTATGAAACTGAATGTCTGGGTTATTTTTTTTGTGGTCAAGATGTTTCTAAGTTCTTTGTCATTTTGAAGTGGAGTGTCTTTTACACATAAGTGTAGCACAGATACATAAGCACTTGCTGTCAGTAAAGCTAAACCTCAAAATCAAAGTGCAGTCTGTAAGTTTCTTTAGCTGATAGATTGTAAACACATTGTGGGGTGCATTTTAGTATGTGGTTTTCATTTTTTGCTTTGTTTATGGCTTCTATGTGCTGAAACGACACTTTATGGCTCTGTGGTGAATTTCCTTTTTTTTCTATTGAACATGTGTAAGCATGCAAACACAAAAAGAACCAGACAAACAAAAATAAATTACATTTACCAGCATGTATAATGTACTAAATAATGGCCTGTCAGCTTCCCTGGATCGACAACTCTAGTTTCCCTTTCTTAGAATCACTTAAGGGATCTCTTGAAGATCTTTTCTCTGTGTCTGATGCTAAGAAAGAAATGTAAACCACAACAGTCATGCCCTTGCCCAAACAGACAGCATACACATGCAGCCATTAAAAGTGCACGGCACAAACACATACCGCGGGCATTTGGCTATGTCATCACGTGTCATAGCACGTAATAATGCATCACACTGCGGTACGTGATTGGTTGACCGACAGGGGCACTCGTGGTGCATTGGTCGGTCGTAGAAAGATTTAAATGTCTTTACTGTGCCCGTTTTAGTATTGAATATTTATATGGAATTTTACCACTGAAGGTAAATCTTAGTAGCTGAGCATAAAAAGAATAGGAGCATAACGCGTGTGAAGGCCATAAACGATATTAATTTTTGAACATGAACGTACAGTATTACAGTATGTATACTGTATATGGCTGGTCTTGAAACTTTAAAGAAAAAATACACACTAGTATTTCATTTCTCCCTAAACATTTTAAGCATCGAAGTTTCCAACTAACATGTGAAATAACGTGTATAAAAAGTGGTAGTTTTAAGCTTTTCTGTGAATACACTCGATACCGGAGTAAACAAGCATACTTTTAGAATTTGATTAATAGGGAATATAATATGGAATCAAGTATCTAAAGAAATTAATAACGATATAATTATATTCATGTACTGCAACACAATAGTATGCACTGTACAATGTCTGTTGATACTGTATGTGTAGGGCTGTTTCACCACTCCTCATGTGAGTGGTGTGGTGGTCTAAGTGCTGGACTTGTACTGTGAGTGAGAGGTTGACTGTTCAAATCCAGCCAGTGCCATGACTTTTCTTTTAACAAACATTTCTTTGAAAAAATAAAATAGCAATATTATGGACAATTAATTTACTTTTTATATTTCTAAATATCACAACATGTTTGAATCTAAGTCATTTTTAATAACAATGAATAGTCACCTTCTTTCCTTCTGTCAATGGTTCCTGCTTCTCCTTCTGCTTCCTGTTTCTATCCTGTGGGGATCCATTTATATCTCCATTCAGATTTAAAAGGTTGTTAATAATATCTTCGGTGTCGCATCTTCCCAGTTCAGCTGATCTTTTGCTGCCCACACATGCTTACACAGCTCCCTGGGTAAATTACACTGAGGGCAGACCACCCACCAGAACCACTCATTAATAGTTTATGCTAACACCTAACTTTCTTAACACATGGCATCCCGCCTCCCCGGGGGGTTCCAGTTAATGCGTGATTATGCATCTGTGAAAAACCGGAGGGTTAAAAGAAGAGAATTATCTCGCTGATCGTTTTCTGTTGAGTCTGTGAACATTTTCAAAAGTCGTGGTTTTCAAAGTGCATTTGCTTTGAAGGCTTTCAACAAGCAAAGCGAAGGCTTGTTCCCCTCTGCCACCCCTCTCTGTGTACAGTAGAGCCTCTTGTCACGACTGGAGGAGCTCATCCAGCTGTGTCTGGACAAAAGCCAGGGAATTGGCTTCAACAACAGGGATGGGCAACTTGTTCCCCCCTCCCACCCCTCTCTGTGTACAGAAGAGCCTCTTATACTGACTGGAGGATCTCACCCAAGTCACCTTCTTTCCTTCTGACAACGGTTCCTGCTTCTGCTTCTGCTTCCTGCTTCTATCATGTGGGGATCCCTTTATATCTCCCTTCAGATTTAAAAGGTTATTAATAATATCTTCGATATCGCGTCTTCCCAGTTTAGCTGATCTTTTACTGCCCACACATGCTTACACAGCTCCCTGGGTAAATTACAAAGCTTTAGAGAACTTAACATTTTTATTATCAACAAATTGTAAATACGACATTTACATTGGCGTTATTATTTTTTCACTTGAGTGTATAAAGGATTGTAGCCAGCAGCCATGTCACCCTGCAACTTACAATTGGGAACCCACTGAAGCTAAGCAGGTGTGAGCTGGTTGGTACCTAGATGGGGGATCTCCTGGGAAAAACTAATGTTGCTGCTGGAAGAGGTGTTAGTGTGGCCGGCAGGGGGTGCTCCCCCCTTCCACCTCTCTCTGTGTACAGTAGAGCCTCCTGTCCTGACTGGAGGAGCTCATCCATCTGTGTCTGGAGAGAAGCCAGGGTATCGGCTTGAACACAGACACAAACACAGCTGAATGAGCTCCTCCAGTCAGGACAGGAGGCTCTACTGCACACAGAGAGGGGTGGGATGGGGGAACAAGCCGATACCATGGCTTCTCTCCAGACACAGCTGGATGAGCTCCTCCAGTCAGGACAGGAGGTTCACCTGTACACAGACAGGGTCGGGAGGGGAAAGAGGCCGATTACCTGGATTCTCTCCAGACACAGATGGATGAGCTCCTCCAGTCAGTACAGGACGCTCTACAGTACACAGAGAGCGGTGGGAGGGGGAAACAAGCTACCCATCCCTGTTGTTGAAGCCGATACCCTGGCTTCTCTCCATCTTACAGATGGGTAAGATCCTCAGGTCAGTACAGGAGGCTCTTCTGTACACAGAGAGCGGTGGGAGGGGGGAACAAGCTACCCATCCCTGTTGTTGAAGCCGATTCCCTGGCTTCTGTCCAGACACAGCTGGATGAGCTCCTCCAGTCATGACAAGAGGCTCTACTGTACACATTGAGGGGTGGGAGAGGGGATCAATACTTTGAGTTTACAGGTTGCCAAGGTCATTCATTATTAACACTATAAGTAATATCTTCAGTAAAGACTTTGATGGCGACAGGTCACACATGAGAGGTTGAGCTTTATTAGCTCCACCTTGAGGAAATTCCGGATACTATTATTTTACTTGCGGTACCATGCCGTACTATGCGAGAATATACAGTATTAATACGGTAACTTGCGTTACACTGCGACAAGCACACCGCATTATAATGCGGTATCGCCCGCTTGTTTTGAATTGCTGCATCTGTAGCTGAGTAGCATTGATACTGTCTTAATTTACTCCATGTAAATGGAAAGGTAGAGGGAAGAAACAAATTCTTGCCATAAACATAAAAAACAAATTGAAGGAATAGTGACTGGATAAGTGTGTTGGGAAATTTGATTTAATGAATAATAATATACAATCATATTTCGTTTTCTTCTTTTGAAAAAAAATGTGCTTTTTAATTACATTAAAAATATTGCTACTCATTTACGAATGAAAAACCTTAAAGCATGACAGTGGCTTCTGCCAAACAACACTTCTATCAAGTCATGCTTGAAATTTTCCAGAGGTTCAGTATTTCATTTAATCTGTGCTTCAGTTCTTTTATGTGATTTTTATGTACAAACTGTACACAGGAAAAGTCACAAAATAAACAATTTCTGGATTATTACAAGTATGTTTGCCTTAAATCAGGTAAATATAAAAGGTTTTTACTGTGCAATGTAAAAGACTGAATGAGATCTGACTGAGGATTTTTGATATCTTGAAAATAATTATGAAAATAACTATGAACATGATATGAAATTCATTACAAAGAACAAGACCAGAGTGGAAAAGAGTAGAAAAGTAGAAAGGAAATGAAAAACAAAGACAAATTAAAATGTGAAATGCAAAAAACATCATAGAAGAAGCCAAATTATGTATAATGTGTATACAATTATAGAAAGATTATGAAATATAAAGGTGTTTTAATGCCTGATGAATAAAATAAATCCAATTGAAAAGTGAACTTTTGATTGAAGATGATAAAAAGTTCCACATTCTTGGAAAGCTAAAAAAGTAACCTGTCTATTCCTTTTGTAATTCACTCTTGAAATACAGAGATTAATATTTACGATATTATCAGATCTGTTCTGACCAATATAGAAATCTCTGATGAAATAATCTAAATCTCTAATTAAATAGTTTTTAATCAATTGCATAATGCGCCACCAGCTAATACTAAAAGATGTCCTGGTACTTCAGATAAGCAATGTGTATTTCAGATAAGTGTAGCGACAATGCTTGTTAATAAGACAGAATTAAGTGTTGCTGTGCTTTCCCAAATGAGGCTACATCTCTCTCTTCATTTCTGTGGTGCAGCCACAGAGAAGCTATTCATGCAGGCTGATTAAAAGATGTTTTCTTTTGATAAGGGACAGCTCCCAAAGGGGGATGCACTTAGCTAAGCCTGGCTATCATGATCAATGGTCATCCATTGGCGCCTATCTGTCTAGGGAGTGCCAGATGGACATCTGGACTGCATTCCTAAGTGTCAGGAGTAAGTGACTCATCTCACCTTGATCAACCAATCAGGGACTGGAAGGGCTGAGTAACCCACATGGAATTCTGATGCCCTTGGAACTTTCAGCCAATGAACGAGCTGAAGTTCCTCCAGGTAAAAACAGGCAACACAGAAGGCCTGAGAGACTATTTCGGACTATTCCAGCAGGAGAATTCTAAGGAGAATTCCAGGGGTGCGAGACAATTCCAGGGCAGGACGGCCCAGGAGCAGAAGGCTCCCAAGGGCAGGACATTCTTGCAGCGCGCCTCCTGACCATCCTGAGACTCAGCCCGGACAACCGCAGAACGGCCAGTGTCTCCGAGTGCCAGAACTTTCCTCTGTTCTAAGAGTCTAGAGCGGAGGTTGCCAGAGAGTAACCAGAGGATCCACCCGAGGTTAGCATCAGCAGCAAGCCCCGTGAACAGGTCGGAACTGTGGACAGCTGAATCACTATTAAGAACTAGCGCTTCATCAGGAACGAACCGGTCTTCTTCCTGACCTGCTGGGACCCACAGTTATCTTTTCTCCTGAGCACAACTTTACTAGTTAAAGCCAACACTAACTAGCCGGTCAGTGAGCATCAGCAGCGCACCGTCGCAAGCCGCACAGCACAGCCTGGCACCGAGCCAGAGAGCCCGCAGGAGATCAACAGAGTATTCAACTTCAATGCATTACATCTCGAGAATTCAATTGTTATCCCAACCAGTTGATATCAATTTAATTCCTAAGAGTTATGTAATTGTTTTGAGTATCTAATGTAGAAGTTATAACCAAGTTCATTTACGAAACGGTCTAAATGAATGATATACCGAACATATGTCCTCTTGATATGTGTAACTCTTCATAACTGACTGAATATATACCTTTTGTATTCTGATAACCCTCTCGATAAGATCTGTTAGGTTTACATGCATATTCTATTTATTAATAAATGTATCCTCGTGTATTAGTACCTGTGTGTGTGCGTTGTTTGAGTTATATCGCATGGTTGGATTCTAAAGCCATTAAAAGTATCACTTTGTGATTTACGGCTACAATTAATAATTGTCCCCGTAAATGCCCAAACCCTACGGAACTGGTGCCTCGTGAGAGCACACTACATAAGCAATGATTTGAAAGACTGAAATATAAAATGTTGCGGTAATCTAGTAGAGGTGTAATTATTTGGCAAACTTCAGGTTTTATTAGTTATTTAGGAGATTTCAAGTTTTATTTTCTAAATATGTTGTAAAGGGATTTTTTCACTCTAAATAGGAAATTCAGTAATTTGTTTAAATGCTGGGGGTTGTGTCTGCCACTGTGGGCATGTAAACAGGCATGTCCAATGCTCCAGACATGCTCCTCATAAGCTGATGGGAAACTTCTTTGCTATTTTTCAATTACTTACACACACCCTCCACTGTGAGTGGTGCTGTACAAAACCCAACGCACAAATACAGTGCAGTCCATAAGAATTTGGACAGCGACACAATTTTTGCTGTTTTGGCTCTGTACTCTAGCACGTTGGATTTGAAATAAAACAATGACTATGAGATAAATGTGTAGAATGTCAGCTTTAATTTGAGGGTATTCACATCTATGTTGGGTGAACCATTTGGAATCACAGCCCTATTTATACATAGTTCCCCCATTTCATGGGACCAAAAGTAATGGGACACATTAACATAACCTTAAATAAAATTTGGCATGTTTGCAAATCCTTTGCAGTTGATGACTGCCTGAAGTCTGCGACATATGGACATCACCAGACCTTGGGTATCTTCCCTGGTGATGCTCTGTCAGGCCTGTAATTCAATCATTTTTAGTGATTGTTTCGGGGGCTTGTCTTCAGTAAGTGAAATGCATGCTCAATGGGATTCAGGTCGGGCGACTGACTTGGTCAGTCAAAAACATTCCACTTTTTGGCCCTGAAAAACTCCTTAGATGGTTTAGCAGTATGTTTGGGGTAATTGTCCTGCTGCAAGGGGAAGCATTGTCCAATAAGTTTTAAAGCATTTGGTTGGATCTGAGCAGATAAGAGGCTTTTGTACACATTAGAATTCATTCTGCTGCTGCTGTCTGCAGTCACATCATCAATAAAGACAAGTGAACCAGTTCCGCTGGCAGCCATACATGCCCAAGCCATGACCCTACCTTCACCATCTTCCACAGATGAGGTGGTATGCTTTGGATCATGAGCAGTTCCATTTGTTCTCCATAGTTTTCTCTTTTAATCACTTTGGTACAGGTTAATCTTCATATCATCTGTCCATAAGGCTTTTTCCCAGAACTCTAGAGGCTTTTTTATGTACTTTTTCACAAACTGTAATCTGGCCTTTCTGTGGCCTTTCATACCAGTGGTTTGAATCTTGTGGTGAACGCTCTGAGATGGTGTATGGTGGTGTATTCTTCTCTTTATGGTAGTCTTTGACAGTGATCTACATCCTGGAGAGTGTTTTTGATCTGTTCAGCAGTCGAAAATGGGTTTTTCTTCACGATTGAAGGTATTCTTTGGTCATCCACTACTGTGCTCTGCAAGGTTATTGTCAGGATCGCTACTCCCCCTCTTGAGGGCGCTCCAGCCCTTCCTCGTTTTCCCCCTTCGTTTACACCTGTTCCTTTGCCCAGCCCCTCTTTCGTTCCACCTTTAAAGCCAGGCGCAGGTGTTTGCCCAAGGCTTCTCATTGAATCCCGTTTCGTGAGAGCCCGGGGTCCTGCCGCATCTGGCTCCGTCATGGTTTTAGTTGCCTGTTCCTGATTCCCTGTCCCGCTGGTTCTGACCCGGTTCGTGTTTTTAGTTCCTTTGGATGGATCCCCTGGTCTTGGACTCCTGTTTTAGATTTCCCCTTTGGATATACGCTTGGATTGTTCGCCTTGGATTCACTCCCCCTGGACACCTGCACTCATCGGACACGCCCCCCGTCTCCAGACCCTTCTCCTGCATGACTATTTTACCCTATTGTATCTTCACAATTCCGGATCGTGTCATCCGCATAGGGCCCGGAAAAAACTGATCGTTACAGTTATTTGCTATTGCTAAGCTCACCAGTGCATTCTTGCTTCTTAACAATGTACTAAACAGTTGGTTTTGACACACCTAATGTTTTGGCTATGTCTCGGATTGATTTATTCTGATTTTTCAGCCTCATGATGGCCCACTTTACGGGCATTAACGTTTCTTTGGTCTTCATGTTAAGAGCCAACAGCAACAGACTCCAGATGCAAATGCTACATCTAGAATCAACTGTAGACCTTTTGTTAGCTCATTTGTGCATGAACTAATGATGCAGCAACACACAGCTGGCCAAGAAACAACTGAGCAGCCAATTGTCCAATTACTTTTGGTCTCCTAAAATGGGAGAACTATGTATTAAAAGGGCTTTGATTCCTATATGTTTCAGACAATATAGAGGTAAATACCATCAAATTAAAGCTGACATTCGGCACTTTAATCTCATAGACATTGTTTCATTTAAAATCCAATGTGCTGGAGTACAGAGCCAAAACAATAAAAATAAATAGAGAATAGAGAAGATTACACAAAAATAAGTCTATCATTCAGAGAAGGGTGAAGGTGTGAACCTAGTTTCAGGATGAGTTTAGTTTCTGTTGCCTTTCTGTCATGGCAGTTGAGAAACCGTTCTTTAAGAACAGAGACAGAGAGATCAGTGTGATCATGGCTGTCTGAGGTTAATAATAGAAACTATGGTGAAATTAAAAACTATTTTTCCAAGCCCATAGTTTCTCGTTTGTTGTTTATATTATTTTCTGCTCGATGACTGTCAGCCCATACCTAGTACCAGTTGGTTATCTCTCATGGCTTGTATTTAAACCATTATGTACTGGTTGCTTCAGAAGAGAAAGAAATTTCACAGGAAAAACAATTGCATACAGTGCGTCCAGTCAAGGATACAAACTCCACCACACAGGATATTGAGAAAAACATTTGCTGGCTGCTAAAATCACTGATTTCATTGAAATGTAAATGAGTGCTTTCTTCCAGATATGGTAACAGTGTCTGGTACCCATTTTTTGTTTAACACATTTTATAACAGTTTTACTTTTTCTTTCATTCTGTGTGTTCTTTTGTTCCATGTGAAACAGATTCTTCACAGTGCCCAGTAAAATCACGTTTTCATGCTCGTTTAATATTTTTATGCTCTTTATTTGATCAGAGTCAACGACAGAGAAACCACTGCATTCAGAATGTGAAAGAATCTAATACCAGATTTCTTTATCATTTAAGCAATGATGTTTTCCCAAAATAAATTATAAAATAGATACAGGTTTGATTTAAAGTCACACATGTTATTCTAAAGAAATTATAAAACCCTTGAAAACATGTGGCTATTTCCCCCTTTTTACTCAGAATTGTATAAAAAGTCAAACAAGCTGTCAACAGTCATCATGTTGAAGGTTTCCACCTTAATTTCCCTCCTTTTCCACATGCTCTGCTTTACTGGAGATTTCAGTAAGAATTATGAAAATAACATCTTTCTGCAGTTCATTTGTGGCATACAGAATAAGTGTTCAGTGGAAGTCAAAGAAATTGCATTGCTATTATTAAGGATG
The DNA here is from genome assembly GCF_040954835.1 of Lepisosteus oculatus. Taxonomy (NCBI): domain Eukaryota; kingdom Metazoa; phylum Chordata; class Actinopteri; order Semionotiformes; family Lepisosteidae; genus Lepisosteus; species Lepisosteus oculatus. Next base: position 29,294,018 of record NC_090708.1, read on the forward strand.
TAGACACCCTTGTGTAAAAGACACAATTATTTATTAATTTGATATCATCTCAGCTCAGCTGAAAGATACAAGAATTTAAAATAATCAATTTCTTTAGAATAATAAAACTTTTATAGTACCACCACAGAGATTTTTTATATATAACTATCCATTTAGCAGATGACTAATGGTTAATACAATTTGGAGAGAAATTTAATTTGAATAGAATGTGAATAGTGACCCCTTAGAGAATCTAAAAAGATATTTTGTTGATTGATGTTTTTTTTGTGAGATGAGTACTAAATAACCTCAATTGCATATTTAATCAAATTCCAATTCCTTAGCATTTGGAGACAAACTTGCCACACTACTTTAAATATTTTAAGACACACAAATATTTTTTTTGAAATTTGTAAATGGGAGTTCATGTTAAGACTAGACATCTTCACTCTCCTTCTGGGGCTTTCAATATTTATTCAGCACATACATATTCTTTATGTATTTTATCTTTACATACACAAACAGAACTCTCTAAGATAAAGAACTCTCATGTGAAAATTGCTCGAATAAAAGTTCATTCAAGAGGAAATAACTGTGGGGATTTTTTGCTGTAAGTGCTTTGGAGAATATGGCCCTGTGTATACTGTACCCCACATCATGGTAGATTAAGCTATTTGATCAGATTATATTTTTGAAACAAGCAGGTTATTGTAATATTGCTGCTCATAATGGAGTAATGCAGCAGTCTGGCGTCATGAGGTTAACATAAGAGCAGCCGAGGGAAATAGGCAAACACAGTCCAGAGATGTGTTGTAGCAAAGCAAGGATGAAATCTAAGTAGACACTGTTGTGGAGAACAGGGAGAATCCAAAGGCATGGTTGAGACAAGCTATAAAGATCCATTTGTGTGAAAGACTAGAGCAAGCATAGGGAAAATCCAAAGGCAAGGTTGAGACAAAGCGAAGCTAGGAATCCAGAGAGTGGAGGAAACCTCCAAGGGAGGTTATACAACACTTGAGAACTCAACTGAAGCTCCAGGCAAAACTGTATAACAGGGCCCCGGGCAAGGCCAAAACAGATTTTAAATGGGCTGATCCACTTGAGAAGAATGTGGTAGTAAATGACACACAGGTGGAACAGGCTTCAAGTATGTTTTTGTACCGGCAACCGGCTGACTGACAGGTGAGTAGAGCCATCATCAGTTACCATGGTAAAGCTAGTTTCCTTTGCAGTGCTCCAGTGGAGGAGAACATGACAGTAATTAATTCATCTTGAAATGGCTCTTTCCTCCCTGGAGACAGGCACAACTTCCAGAACACTCAATTACACTGCTTGTACTGGACCTGGGAATACATAGCCTGTCTGTCCATCTCAGTCATCTTCCTCCCAGGCCTAGAATTACTCTCAGTAAAACTCAAGGCAGCGTGATTCAGCACTTCTGTGTCCTGGTTCTAAAAAAGAGAAAAGGAGTTACACATACTGTAAATCAGATAATGCCTAACTTTATGTAATTTAACTGCACACAATTTACACATTTATTCTATTAATGTTCTATATTCTTTTGTTGTTGTTGTTTCAAATACCAACAAAAAATAATGCAAATCTACTGTATGTTTAATGAAGTGATGTCCAAGTGGCAGAAAAAAAGAAAGGGAAAACATTTTCAGATCAATGATTAATAATTATTCAATAATTCAATTAAAAAAACTATTCTGTATGAATTAACACATGTTCTTTAAACCTTTTATGTTAGAAATTGAGTAATTTAATTATTTTCAGAGGTTGCTGTTGTACCTGTTTGTAAATTGAGCTTTCTCTCGTGCACTGATGGAAAAATGCACCAAGATGTGTATCTTTGGAGAAAGCTGAAAACAAATGAGAAAAATTAGCCTTTGTGCACAGTAACAACAGCAAAACGAATTATGTGTCAATTTTCCTAGTAAAATATGATTTTGAGTGATGAGTTATTATTATTTGTGATTCATCTGCACATTGCTTTCCAACACTAATGAGTCTCGTGACTTGGCATGTGGCTTGCAGTGATGCCAGTAAAGATCCTTGTATTCTTCCAGTACATTTGCATTTAGGGACTGTGGAGCTCACAAATGACAAATTGGCTGTGCATGCTGGCATGTTGTAGGAGCAGGACTGGATGTCTCATTTCATTAGACAAGTCTAAAAATATCTGGAAATTTCAAATTGGGTGGGGAAACAGTAAAAAACTGTAGATAGATATATCTATAAATACTGTATGTTAAGAAACCAAAAAACCTTGTAGTAGAACATTTAATTTAAACCTCTAAGTACTAAAACAATGGCATAAACTTAAAGCAAAAGATCAAAAGTTACTAACAAATTTTATGATTTATCAGACTTAATTTTGATTATGGATTTTATTCATCATGTGCAGGTAATTTATAAAAACTGACCTGTTTTGTGCTTCTTCATCAGCCTGTAGGCTAGGAATGTGATTAAAACCACTGAACTATGGTGGAATAGTTAAGTGTGACTTCACGACTAACTCCTGTTGTTAAAAAGCCAATGAATTATGAAAGAGAAAGAGAGTGTTAAATGATAGAGAAGAAAAAATATTGAAGACAGAGAACTGCAAAATGTATATCAAGCAAGTCTTGACCAATATAATAAATATTAATAACAATAGCAGGTCAGTGTAGACTGGATATTTTGTCTTCAGTAAACTGTCCTGAATTTGAATAGAAACATTTGTTCCTTTCCTCATAAACAGTGCAATATTTCATATTATTTAATTCAAAGAGACAATTTTCTTTCTTTTGTTCTTCAAATATTTTCGAACAGGCAATAAAACTGATTTGGCATAAGTTTTTTTATTATTTCATTTTTTTACTGATTTATTAGCTGAATATGATGATAATAATTGCTTTTTTTATTGTATTTTTACAAAGCTACTTTTTAAATTTGTGGAAAGACGTTGTTTTCTGTTTTGTAATTTCATCAGGGTAGAAACTGATGTTTTCAGTGTTTTTTCCATAAGGATCATGTCCCTTTTCTGATTTACTCAACATTAAATTCAGACACTCTTATTTTAGTAATACACATTACATACACAATGAAAAAAAAAGAGAAACTATTTCTGAATCTAACCATTTTAATACAGTTAGTTTAATGATCCATTTTCTATTACTATCATTTATATAATGAGAGTTTTAATAATAAATATGAATATTAGTATATACAGATGCAGCCATTCAAAGTGCGCGGTACACACACGTACCGGAGGTATTTGGCTACGGCGTCGCGTATTGTGACGCACGATGACGCACGTACCGTGGTACGTGATTTGTTGACCGACAGGGGCACTCGTGGTCCATTGGTCTGTCGTAGAAAGATTTACAGTAAACGTCTTTACTGTGCCAGTTGTAGTATTGAATATTTATATGGAATTTTACCACTGAAGGGAAATCTTAGTACCTGAGCATAAAAAGAATAGGAGCATATTGTAACACGTGTGAAGGCCATAAACAATATTAATGTTGGAACTTAAACAATTTTGGAGCGCGGATTGGACAGCAACAGCGTGCAACTGTTTCTTTGTGCCCGCAGGAGATCTGAATCCCCAGAGATTGGATGAATATTCAACTGCATTACTGTGCGAGAATTCAATTGTTATCCCAACCATTTGATATCAATTTAATTCCTAAGAGTTATGTACTTGTTTTGAGTATCTAATGTAGAAGTTATAACCAAGTTAATTTACGAAACGGTCTAAATGAATGATATACTGAACGTATATCCTCTTGATATATGTAACGCTTCGTAACTGACTGAATATATACCTTTTGTATTCTGATAACCCTCTCGATAAGATCTGTTAGGTTTATATGCATATTCTATGTATTAATAAATGTATCATCGTGTATTAGTACCTGTGTGTGTGTGCGTTGTTTGAGTTATATCGCATGGTTGGATTCTAAGGCCATCAAAAGAATCATTTTGTGATTTACTGCTACAGTGAATAATTGTCCCAGTAAATGCCCATATCCTACAGAACTGGTGCCTTCAGAGAGCACACTACACTTCAAAAGAAGTAAAGTAGAATAAATAGCTTGAGTGAAGGCAGTTTCACATTGTGTTACTGTTAACATGGAGTGCCCATTTTTATTGTTGTCTCATCGAGTGCTGAGCCAGCTGACATTTGATGCTCACTGCTGTATGGTTGTATGGTTGACGTTTCCTGTTTCTTATTTCTAAGGTGAACTGGTTCTGTAGCACATCAATACATTATATGCATTTCAATATGATCCTGTTCATATGTGCAGCATTTCTCTCAAGCCATGTACTGGCTTAATTCAAACCTGAATAGACTGAATACCTGTACTGTGATAATATCTTCTTCTCTTGTTCAGTCGATAAATAAGGACAACGATGGTTATCAAGAGCACGGCACTCACGCCAGCCAGAGCCAGGACTGTAAGAAGACCATACTCGTCACATGGCCCTGTTCAATTAATACAAAATACTCACTCTAAAGATATTGTAGAAAAACTGACAAATACGCACTGCAATTGCCATTCATGAATTCTTTACAACACATTAGATATTAATAGTGTCATTAACCTGCCAAGAACTTCCACTTATTTGTGATTGAATTCTATTAATAAAAATGTGTTCTCAGTTATGGTATAAACAATTTGTAAACTTATATTGTTAGGAATATTTTATATATAATTTATATTATATAGGAATTATATAAATAATTTTATGTTGATAACTTGTTTCTGTGCATTTCAAAATTTGGAAAACCTAAAGTGCTAATGAGAATAGATATGCAGAGACAATTACCTGGATTCGGCTTCTCAGCTGCGGTTTCATTGGCTTTTTCATTCATAAATAAGAAGAATAAGAACATCAATTATATAAAGAAAACTTAAATATAAACACAAAATATAAAAAATGTAAACTTAAAAATAAACAACATTACAAATACAAAGTAAAGTTAAAATGTCACCCCTCTTTCTAAAGATTATTTTATAAATTTATGTCATCATTGTCCAACAATATTCTAACCACTTTATCCAATACAGAGTCACAAGGGGATCTCACCAAGCAGTGGGCAGAAGGCTGGATACAGCCTGGGCGGGATGCCAGTTAATTGCAGGGCAAGAACAGACTCCAACACACACAAATTTTCTCAGAAATCAATTAGGCTACCAGTATTTCTTTGGACTGTGGGAGGAAACTGGACTACCTACAGGAAACCCATGCGAACACATGAGAACATACAAACTCTGCGCAGATAGTACCTTAGGTACTACAGGTACTTTATTATTTTTGAGTGCTTACTGTTATAGGAAGGAAGGAAGAAGAAACCCATGAACTAACTTTTCCCTGTCTTCTCCTGTAGGCATCTTTTTCCAGAATGGAAATATTATTGGAATTTACTACACAAAGAAACTACTACTACTACTAACCATTAATTAAAAGTACTACTGTACCAATCTCCAATATGAGTTATCCAGGACTACAGAAGATGACACATTTAGATGGTGTGGAAGGATATCTCGAAATGGACTACAATCAGGAATAAATTGCCTTGGGAACAGTGGGCTGGCATATTAGCCCCTTTGCTAGTAGGAGAAGCACAGAAGGCTTATTTCAATTTGGAGCATCAAGATACAGAAAACTTTGATGAACTTAAGAAAGAAATATTTCCCTGGTTGGGGTTGAATACTACTGTATGAGCCCAAAGGTTCCATAGCTGGGTATACTAACTGGAGAAACCACCAAGGTCTCAAATGTTTGATTTGATTCACCTGGCCAGAAAATGACTATGACCTGAAGAACTTCTAGATCCCTAGATTGTTGAATAAATAGTACATTGAGCACTTTTTCTGTAGATTACCAGTTTTTTGAGGCATGCAAAACCCAAATCAGTGGATCAAATTGTAGAGACAATTGTTAAGAGACAAAGGGTCACGGCACTATTTAATCTCTCAGAATGAGCAGACATTTCCTTGACACAAGCCTCTCACTACTGGTGAGAATTTGAAGTCCTGAAGCTATAATCATAACACTGGACATTGAATGGCCAACTCAAAGCGACCTCCATTTTCTCAAAAGAAGTACAGAATAAAGTAAATAAATAAGCAAGAGATCCACGATAGTATTCTTTAGATGAGAAAGAAAGGTGATGAGAAAAAGGGAACACATCAAGTTTTGTTTTGGAATTCAAGGAAGAAAGTCTAATGATTACTAAGAAAAGGAATAAAAGAAAGACCAATTGCTGAGGCAGTCTATTCATATCTAATTTTATACTGTTAAGAAGGCAAGACTGGATCTGTTTGTTTGTTTTTTTTAACGATGAAATGGCAAGATTTATTTTTCTGACTTTGAGAAGAAATTTATATTTGTTTTGGATATGAGATTTTTTTTTCCCACTGTGTTGGTGACAAGTGTTTTTTTTGTTTTTGTGCTTTTTATTTTATCAGGGCAGACCAGCTTCCTCAGTATGCAGTATAAGTTATTTTTAAAGAATATACCTATTAGAAGGAAGTGAACCAATTGTTGTTTTATTTTTTTCAATTATTTCTCTGTAAAATACCTATTTTGTTAAGTGTAACTTGCCTAAGGTGTGTTCTTGTCTCAATTCCTGACTACTTACTGGCCCAACTGATGAACACAACCTCCTTCACATCTCACTGCCCAGGTCTGAAATTGAACCCAGATCCCCAGAGGTGCAAGGCAGTAATGTTCACTGTACAGTCTATGCCATCATTATAATATCCATTATGATATACTGTATGGTTACTTTTTTATTTTTACACGTTTAAAACTGGAACTAAATTGTGGAGTACAATTTTAAAGAATACATTGTGAATGTGTTTTTAAGGCCAATCCAAAGGCATGTTATGACACAACAGTGATGACCTGTGTGTAGATAACTGTATTTTAGGTTTGGTGTTCAAATTCTTTGGATAAAGTCATCAGTCAAATACATTTTAATGATAATTTGTTTACCTTCAAACTGTAGAAGAGTTGCATTCCCAAATTCCATATGTGTGGTGGGGATCATTCCACAGAAATACAGCCCAGCATCCGAGAGCTCCACATGCAAGATACTGAGGTTAAAACTGCTGCTGCCCTTCTGAATTTTAAAACGATTTATGCTGAATCCATTATGAATTGTTGATCTATTCACATTGCTGTAGGTGGACAGTATACACAGAGGAGCCCGACCTGTGTCCTGTTTGAACCAGGCCAGGTGACCTGGGTCTCTCATCAGAACACAGCACTGCAAGGTGACAGTGTCTCCAGGCTTCACTGTCAGTGAGAGAGATGGCTGAGAGACGGCACCTCCAGGAGCCAGACCTAGAACTACTAACAAGAGAGAACAACTTATTTAAACTGACAAGAAGGCTTAACTTTTTTTTTATTTTCAGACAAGTTGTTTAAAAAAGTGTTGAATTGCAAGTGTTCAAATATAAAACCATATATTTTAAGATTTGGTATAGCTAAGTGACAAAGAAATTAATTCATAAAATAGAACTTACATCTAAATTAAGATAATATAAAGATAATGCACTTTTTAACATATGTAGAACATATATAGTATTGTTGATATGTTTCATTTAATAGTCTGAAAAATATTTTAAAGAAAACCAAAAAAATTTATTTTCTTTACGTAATCAGTTTTTATATAGTGATTATATTTTACAGGGAGGATAGTACATCCAGTGGAATACATTAAGTCTTAAGTAATCATTGATAACTTTGACAAATTATTTAAACTTTGTCAGTGCTGAATGTATACTCGCGGATTTGGAATACTAAAATTAATTTTTCAATTAGCTCGGCATTTTCACTGTTTTTTCAATTAAGTATTAAAACAAACAGAAGGTCAGTCTAATAAAAATGTTTTCAAGAATGTTCTTTAACAATTGTGTTTATAATATTGAACCAAACTTACTTATTGTGTATAGAGTGACAGATAGAATAGAAGCTGCAAACATGCTGTCTTCTCCTGAGGTCTTCTGGCTGTTACAGTGATGACCGAACCCAGAAAACACACTGGAAATAAATAGGGGAGGGTAAGGACACTGCACTGTAAGATAGGCGGGCTGTTCATACGTCATCATTTAATAGGGTGTAAAAACATATGTAATTCAGCACAATAAATGTCTCAGATGTAAAACATTGACTGTGTTGCTTATTGCTGTGTCTATAACATAATAAGCTTGTAATGAAAGTTTACACACATACAGTACTATTGAGAGCACCTACTACTGCTGTAAATGTCAGATCGCAAAATAAGTCCTTCATTAGTATCATTTATGTTTTCATCCAGGTGATTTAACACATTTAAATTACATACAGTATTTAATTAAAAGCTTGCAACACCTTTTTCATTTATTCCAAATAACAGGAGAGGTAGATAGATACCAGTCATCTTATTTTGGGCCTTATTAAATAAATGCATATTAATGACTTCCCTTCGGTCTGGCTGAATTATCAAACAGATGAGCCCCTCTTCTTAGCCAGTAAATGAGCTTTACTGTATATTCAGACTGAAGAAGAGTGACACTCTATAGAAAAATGGAAATCCTGGACTATGTGGTTAATTTTTAGGCAGATTTGCTGAATGGTGATCTGATCTACAATATATAGTATTACCCCAATTCAAGTGAGCCAAGTGAGCCAAGGTCATCCATTAGGTGGCATATGGGCAGATACAGATGATCATATTCCAAGGCCCTCTGGTCAGTTTGTTATAGTTATAGCATGTTGAATTATGCAATTTTCATAAATAGATTTGTGAAATGAGTATCAGCAAAAAGTGCAACTAACTGGCCAGCTCTTGTTATTCATTTTATTGTTCTTCAGTAAATAAATAATTGTTGATTTAGCTCTGACGGATATTTAAATTAACCCTTATTTAAGTCTCAAATTCAGTTTTATTTTATGTAAAAATGAGTCTTATTATCAGAGATTAATTGACGCGGTGTTGTTCTTCTTTCATTTATCTCTGCAGGAGGTTAATGAAATACGTGGAAAACTAAAACTTGCACTTTAACAGAGAATGTGGACGTGTTTATTGTTCTAATGCCTTTCTATAATGTTACAGCTTTTCCATTGATTTTCTGCCTTCTTGGTGCATCTTATATTCTCAAAATGCTCCACACATTTGCTACAAAATGCTACTAGTATGCAGGAGATGCTGTATTGCGGGTGGCACTGTCCAGATAAGATCATGAGTACTTTAATTTTTTGGAAATTTAAAATATTATCTTAAAGTTCTGGCTAAAATTCAGCCTAGCCTTTTGAACATTTCCTAATTAAATTTGTGAATTAATTTCTCACTTTTACTTTCTGTACCTGACCTACTGTCTAGTGAGTGTGCTGGTAAATAGTGACTGCTGCATTCACAAAAGTGATATAGTGGATGAAGTGAATTCACTCCTATATGTAAATCACTTTGGGAGGAAAAAAATATATAAATGCAAATATTATTATTGATATAATTGATGCAGACTTTGGAAGCACTAATGTTAACCACTGGTGATAGACATATTTTTACATCCTTAGCAATATAAGGGTGTTTAATTTACTCAAACAGTAAGTAATGGGAACAGCCAATTGTGAGAGTGCCATTATGGCAGTTAGAAATCACCCAAACAGATTAACAAGCAGTCACGCATAGATTCTAAATATACAATATATACAATTTATAAATACAACACCAAAATATGTAGCAAATAAACCAGAGTAATTAAATGCAAATAAAAATGGTTAATTGCTCACACAGGGATTACAAATATAAGAATTAATAACATCAGATTACATCAATCAGCTATTGACAATAACATTTGTTTCTGTGTACCTCATAGTTATTCAAATTGATATTCTCACAGTAAATACAGTGATCCCTTGCAGTACAAGCAAGAAGTTTCTGTTTTGTAATTGCACATAGCACAGGATAGTACCTAATGTTTATTCATTTACTAATGGCTGTAATAATGTAACTGTACTGTAAATGAGCAGGAGTATTATGTTTTCCTACCTATTGTTTATGCACCGGCTAATGACTTTAAGCATGTTAAATAATTAACCAGCAATATTATTATTTTCAAGTTAGTCTCCCTTCATTTGAACCAGTCTAAGAGGCATCATTTTGCACTATTCATTGTTCGGGAGGTTGAGAATGGACCCAGTTTATGATGCTCTGGTTTCTGTTTCAAGCTGTGGGGATGCGCTGTTTAGGAGAGAATTTGAAGCAGCTTCAGTTTTAACTCTGATGTTTCCGTTCTATTTGACGTTCTATAGGTCTCATATCTCACTGCAAATTGTGTAGCCATTCTACAGAAGAACTGCTTTAAGCCTTTTTTAATTTTTTTTTGTGGTTTATACTGAAAAACTTCCCCCAGTGACCCAAACATGCATAAGAAAATGTATCGGCTGTGGAGCCTTCTTACACCCCAAGAAGGCTCCACAACCGAAAAATTGTGTTTTCTTTTTTCTTTTTTCAGTATGGAATAAACCTATTATTTGATCCTTTGCAGGCTACACATCCTGACGCAGCTACCCGCCTGAACTAAGAAAATGCATGCTTGATATAACAGAAACAGAGTATTTGACATCACTTCAAGATAAAAAAAGAGCCTATCAAGGCATCAGGAAGAAGAACAAATTATCATTGGAACACAAAGAACTACAAAACTGGATATCAAGCAACCAGGAATGACCACAAATTATCTCCTGTGACTTGACTTCTCTACCTGTAAATTGGTGCTCTTGCTGGCTCCTATCATGCAGTAAAATAGTGCTGTTACCATCACTAGTCCTTATGTTCTGATTCCTATCCTGACTTCTGTATTCCATTGTCCTACTTTACCTACCCTGAGCAGCTCTCTTAGAATTACCTCTGTAAAATTATCTAATACTAACTTAAAAGAGTGGATCTGTCCTGTGGAGCCTTAGCAAGATTACTGAGCTCACTGCTAACCTACACTCAGCAGAACTGATCTGAACTGCTAAGCTCAGATGTCTGCTCACAAATTCATTTGCATCTACTGGGGGATTTCCAGAAACCTGTCACAACAACTCACTGCTTTTGTTACATAATTCTTGTCAAATAACTTACAAAGGTGTTGTTTTGTAAGGCAGTCCATCAATCCTAAAGGTTTTAATACACTATGTAACAATTGTGAAATGTCTGTTATTAAAAAAGTGTCTAACCCATGGAGTGTATATACAATCTTAAGTTGTCACACTGAGACCGGCAGTGTCTCACAGCCCATGGATGCAGCATTCCCTCAAGTAAGCGCCACAGGGAAGGTTCTCTGTCACTTGAGTTACTTAGCTATTAATTTTTCAGCTCAATTCAGCCCAGTCCTGTCTTCTGACATGCTACTTGCGAACTAAAACCCTATGCCTGTGTCTTAAACCTGACCTACCAAAACTTGTCTGAACTCTGTCCTACCGACTACCTCCTTCCTGAATCCAGCCCTGTTCCTTGCCTGAATCCAGTCCTGTCTCTGATTCTCAGAATCTTCCCTGTCTACCATTTTTCCTTCCTTTTTTTCGGCAAAGTCTGTCGGCCTCTGGAAATCACCAAGCTTTTGCAGTTGGATTGCCTGCCTCAGAGACGCAGTTGCCAGAAAAACTAACTGAACATCACAAACGTTGCACATCATTTTCTGATTTCTAAAAATCTAAACCCTCATGATTACAAACAGTTTTAAGCTGTAATTAAAGCAATTAAAATAATTAGTAAGATACAGTATGAACATCTATTCATTTAATAGATTTTGTTTTTCTGTACATTTTAATACTGTCCTATACTGAATATTTAAGTGACCCTATAGGGTTTTTATGCAGAGGGAAATCTATACTATTATAGGAACAAAGTTTATAATTTAACTTAGAATTAAGAGTTATTAAAGATTTCTAATAATCTTTATGTGCCTTGACAAAAAAGCCTGGTGCCTCTCCTTAAATTCAGAGGAATATAGCTAAAGAGGCCCCTTTGATAAAAGACTGTAAAACTGTGCCAGTGGTATATATTTAAAGATATATAGCACAGATGGGCTCGAGCAGATTCCAGGCTGATTTCTTCAAACTTCATTATCCATCACCCGAAGAAGAAATAAAAAAAGAAAAATCCACCATCTGGGGATCTGTATGGAGGGCACCTGAACCAGACCTGATGGTATCTCCGCCAATCACCAGCTGGTGATGTTGCCCCATATAAACTGGAACACAAGCAATGTTTTTCTTGGTTGATCAATGGCTTTCTCAATTTCTCTCCAAACTGGCAAACTGACCTTAAAAACCACGTGAGTGCAAGCAGCACTTAACCTTTTCTCCAAGATACCAGAGTGAGTCAGTAAAGTGCATAATTCTGTTCAAGATATTCTTCATGAAACTAAAAAAATATTTTGGAACCCAGTGTTATTTTTGGTCAATGGTCAGTGAAATTAGACAGTTGGACTCTTTCTTTTTGTCAGAATCCAGAATTATAAAAAAATCTATAGCACAGAATGAATTGAGCTCCCTTTTATTTACCTTGTGAACCCCAAGAAGACAAACTGCACTGACTGAATTTTTAAAACTGTTTTGAAGACCGAATTCAGCAGGACGGTACTTTGGCAGAGCTACCTGAGGTCAACGCAAGGTGCTAAGCTAAGCAAGGTAAAAGCTCTTTCTCTCTCTCCTGCACCGGGACCGTCCCAGCACAAAGAAACTGCTATGGAAACCCAGATAGCTTTTTACCCATGTGAAGTTTAAACTCGTCAAGAACATGTGGAGAATGGATTGTTGAAGTATTATTCTCAAGATTATTACAAACACATGTTACATCTTGATGTTAAATTCACTATAGTAAATGCATATTTACTTGTGTATGAGAATATAAATTTTGTTAAGTTATATGAGACCGATAGAACCTATGAGCTAGATTGTAACACTTTATAGTCAATGTGTATTTTAACTCTGAAGTTTAACTCTGATCTTTGTAATCCTTGAGTGAATGATCAGTCATTCGTGTTCACAGCAGATCTTTTCACAGGTACATATTCTATTACATTTATGTTTGTTATTTATGTCTGGTTATATAAATAAATTGTATATTATATCTTTAGAATCTGTGTTTGAGATTGTTAATTATTATGTTTTATTGTTTCACAAATGTTTCAAGTACTCTTGCAATTTACTGTTACAATTTCCGATTGTTACAGCAAATTAAAACCTCCAGCCTCCTACTCTATGCAGTAAAAGGAGAAGGTAAAGAAAATGTATTTTACATCAGCTATTCCATAGTACTGATGTTTTGTGTTGACTGATTTATTCTTCTCCTAATTTGTCCCTGACTCACTGTTCTATTGGGTGGCAGTGTCAAAGCTTGACTATTGAATTCTGATTCCTTGTGGATCGGTGTGAAATCAGCGTGTCCTGCTGAACTCTGAGCCTACGTTCACTGTGCATCTTCAGAGAAGACCAACTTCACTGACTGGAGTGCTGTCGTTTAATATACATCAAAGCTTATTACCATCCTGTTTTCTTATGCCATGTCTCCATTTAGAAGCCAGGAACCTTCTTAATGTAGTGTCTCTTCAGCTGCTGGACCTGAGCACCACTGTTTTCAGAGCTTATGAATTATCTTTCAAAGCTATGTGAATAGTTCCATACTGTTTCTTACTCAAATGTTAACCCTCTACAGTATATGTTCACCTGCACCTGAGTATGTGGCTTGTCAAATGTAGCAATGGTTTGCTTTTATCTTGTATTGAGGGAGTCTTGAAACAAGCTTCTGTATGTTCTATATGATCTTATGAAACTTAATGTCTGGGTTATTTTTTTTTTTTGTGGTCAAGATGTTTCTAATTTCTTTGTCATTTTGAAGTGGAGTGTCTTTTACACGTAAGTGTAGCACAGATACATAAGCACTTGCTGTTAGTAAAGCTAAACCTCAAAATCAAAGTGCAGTCTGTAAGTTTCTTTAGCTGATAGATTGTAAACACATTGTGGGGTGCATTTTAGTATGTGGTTTTCATTCTTTGCTTTGTTTATGGGTTCAATGTGCTTAAACGGAACTTTATGGCTCTGTGGTGAACTTCCTTTTTTTTCTAGAGAACATGTGGAAGCATGCAAAACAAAAAGAACCAGACAAACAAAAATAAATTATATTTACCAGCATGTATAATGTAGTAAATAATGGCCTATCAGCTTCCCTGGATCGACAACTCTAGTTTCCCTTTCTTAGAATCATTTAAGGGATCTCTTGAAGATCTTTTCTCTGTGTCTGATGCTAAGAAAGAAATGTAAACCACAACAGTTATGCCCTTGCCCAAACAGACAGCATACACGTGCAGCCATTTAAAGTGCACGGCACAAACACGTATCGCGGGCATTTGGCTACGTCATCACGTGTCATAGCACGTAATAATGCATCATACTGCGGTACGTGATTGGTTGACCGACAGGGGCACTCGTGGTGCGTTGGTCAGATGTAGAAAGATTTAAATGTCTTTACTGTGTCCGTTTTAGTATTGAATATTTATATGGAATTTTACCACTGAAGGGAAATCTTAGTAGCTGAGCATAAAAAGAATAGGAGCATAACGCGTGTGAAGGCCATAAACGATATTAATTTTTGAACATGAACGTTCAGTATTACAGTATGTAAACTGTATATGGCTGGTCTTGAAACTTTAAAGAAAAAATACACACTAGTATTACATTTCTCCCTAAACATTTTAAGCATCGAAGTCTCCAACTAACATGTGAAATAACATGTGTATAAAAAGTGGTAGTTTTTCTGTGAATACGCTCGATACCGGAGTAAACAAGCATACTTTTAGAATTTGATTAATAGGGAATATAATATTGAATCAAGTATCTAAAGAAATTAATAACGATATAATTATATTCATGTACTGCAACACAATAGTATGCATTGTACAATGTCTGTTGATACTATATGTGTAGGGCTGTTTTACCACTCCTCATGTGAGTGGTGTGGTGGTCTGGTACTGTGAGTGAGAGGTTGACTGTTCAAATCCAGCCAGTGCCATGACTTTTCTTTTAACAAACATTTCTTTGAAAAAATAAAATAGCAATATTATGGACAATTAATTTACTTTTTATATTTCTAAATATCACAACATGTTTGAATCTAAGTCATTTTTTAATAACAATGAATAGTCACCTTCTTTCCTTCTGTCAACGGTTCCAGCTTCTGCTTCTGCTTCCTGTTTCAATCCTGTGGAGATCCCTTTATATCTCCATTCAGATTTAAAAAGTTGTTAATAATATCTTGGGTGTCGCATCTTCCCAGTTCAGCTGATCTTTTGCTGCCCACACATGCTTACACAGCTCCCTGGGTAAATCACAAAGCTTTAGAGAACTTAACATTTTTATTATCTACAAATTGTAAATAAGACATTTACATTGGCATTATTAATTTTTCATTTCAATGTATGGGGGATTGTCAGCTGTCACTGAGGGCAGACCCCCCACCAGAACCACTCATTAATAGTTTATGCTAACACCTAACTTTCTTAACACATGGCATCCCGCCTCCCCGGGGGGTTCCAGTTAATGCGTGATTATGCATCTGTGAAAAACCGGATGGTTAAAAGAAGAGAATTATCTTGCTTATCGTTTTCTGTTGAGGCTGTGAACATTTTCACAAGTCGTGGTTTTCAAAGTGCATTTGCTTTGAAGGCTTTCAACAAGCAAAGCGAAGGCTTGTTCCCCTCTGCCACCCCTCTCTGTGTACAGTAGAGCCTCCTGTCATGACTGGAGGAGCTCATCCAGCTGTGTCTGGACAGAAGCCAGGGAATCGGCTTCAACAACAGGGATGGGCAGCTTGTTCCCCCCTCCCACCCCTCTCTGTGTACAGAAGAGCCTCTTGTACTGACTGGAGGATCTCACCCAAGTCACCTTCTTTCCTTCTGACAACGGTTCCTGCTTCTGCTTCTGCTTCCTGCTTCTATCGTGTGGGGATCCCTTTATATCTCCCTTCAGATTTGAAAGGTTATTAATAATATCTTCGGTATCACGTCTTCCCAGTTTAGCTGATCTTTTACTGCCCACACATGCTTACACAGCTCCCTGGGTAAATTACAAAGCTTAAGAGAACTTAACATTTTTATTATCAACAAATTGTAAATACGATGTTTACATTGGCGTTATTAATTTTTCACTTGAGTGTATAAAGGATTGTAGCCAGCAGCCATGTCACCCTGCAACTTACAATTGGGAACCCACTGAAGCTAAACAGGTGTGAGCTGGTTAGTACCTAGATGGGGGACCTCCTGGGAAAAACTAATGATGCTGCTGGAAGAGGTGTTAGTGAGGCCAGCAGGGGGTGCTCCCCCCTTCCGCCTCTCTCTGTGTACAGTAGAGCCTCCTGTCCTGACTGGAGGAGCTCATCCATCTGTGTCTGGAGAGAAGCCAGGGTAACGGCTTGAACACAGACACAAACACAGCTGAATGAGCTCCTCCAGTCAGGACAGGAGAATCTACTGTACACAGAGAGGGGTGGGAGGGGGGAACAAGCCGATTACCTGGATTCTCTCCAGACACAGATGGATGAGCTCCTCCAGTCAGTACAGGAGGCTCTTCTGTACACAGAGAGCGGTGGGAGGGGGAAACAAGCTACCCATCCCTGTTGTTGAAGCCGATTCCCTGGCTTCTGTCCAGACACAGCTGGATGAGCTCCTCCAGTCATGACAGGAGGCTCTACTGTACACAGAGAGGGGTGGGAGAGGGGATCAATACTTTGAGTTTACAGGTTGTCCAAGGTCATTCATTATTAACACTATAAGTAATATCTTCGGTAAAGACTTTGATGGCGACAGCTCAAACATGAGAGGTTGAGCTTTATTAGCTCCACCTTGAGGAAATTCCGGATACTATTATTTTACTTGTGGTACCATGCGATACTATGCGAGAATATACAGTATTAATACGGTAACTTGCGTTACACTGCGACAAGCACACCGCATTATAATGCGGTATCGCCCGTTTGTTTTGAATGGCTGCATCTGTAGCTGAATAGCATTGCTACCATCTTAATTTACTCCATGTAAATGGAAATGTAGAGGGAAGAAACAAATTCTTGCCATAAACATAAAAAACAAAGTGAAGGAATAGTGACTGGATAAGTGTGTTGGGAAATTTGATTTAATGAATAATAATATACAATCATATTTAGTTTTCTTCTTTTGAAAAAAAAATGTGCTTTTTAATTACATTAAAAATATTGCTACTCATTTACGAATGAAAAACCTTAGAGCATGACAGTGGCTTCTGCTAAACAACACTTCTATCAAGTCATGCTTGAAATTTTCCAGAGGTTCAGTATTTCATTTAATCTGTGCTTCAGTTCTTTTATGTGATTTTTATGTACAAACTGTACACAGGAAAAGTCACAAAATAAACAATTTCTGGATTATTACAAGTATGTTTGCCTTAAATCAGGTAAATAAAAAAGGTTTTTACTGTGCAATGTAAAAGACTGAATGAGATCTGACTGAGGATTTTTGATATCCTAAAAATGATTAAGAAAATAACTATGAACATGATATGAAATTCATTACAAAGAACAAGACCAGAGTGGAAAAGAGTAGAAAGTGTAGGAAATTAAAAACAAAGACAAATTAAAATGTGAAATGCCAAAAAACATCATAGAAGAAGCCAAATTATGTATAATGTGTATACAATTATAGAAAGATTATGAAATATAAAGGTGTTTTAATGCCTGATGAATAAAATAAATCCAATTGAAAGGTGAACTTTTGATTGAAGATGATAAAAAGTTCCACATTCTTGGAAAGCTAAAAAAGTAACCTGTCTATTCCTTTTGTAATTCATTCTTGAAATACAGAGATTAATATATACAATATTATAAGATCTGTTCTGACCAATATAGAAATCTCTGATGAAATAATCTAAATCTCTAATTAAATAGTTTTTAATCAATTGCATAATACGCCACCAGCTAATACTAAAAGATGTCCTGGTATTTCAGATAAGCAATGTGTATTTCAGATAAGTGTAGCGGCAATGCTTGTTAATAAGACAGAATTGTGTTGCTGTGCTTTCCCAAATGAGGCCCCATCTCTCTCTTCATCTCTGTGGTGCAGCCACAGAGAAGCTATTCATGCAGGCTGATTTAAAGATGTTTTCTTTTGATAAGGGACAGCTCCCAAAGGGGGATGCACTTAGCTAAGCCTGGCTATCATGACCAATGGTCATCCATTGGCGCCTATCTGTCTAGGGAATGCCAGATAGACATCTGGACTGCATTCCTAAGTGTCAGGAGTAAGTGACTCATATCTCACCTTGATCAACCAATCAGGGACTGGTAGGGCCGAGTAACCCACGTGGGACTCTGATGCCCATGGAACTTTCAGCCAATCAACGAGCTGAAGTTTCTCCAGGTAAAAACAGGCAACACAGAGAGCCTGGTAGAAAATTCTGTGTAGAATTCTGTGCACTTTTCTAAAGGGAATTCAAAGGAGAATTCCAGGGCAGGACGGCCCAGGAGCAGAAGGCTCCCAAGGGCAGGACATTCTCGCAGCGTGCCTCCTGACCATCCTGAGACTCAGCCTGGACAACCGCAGAACGGCCAGTGTGTCCGAGTGCCAGAACTTTCCTTTGTTCTAAGAGTGTAGAGCGGAGGTTGCCAGAGAGTAACCAGAGGATCCACCCGAGGTTAGCACCAGCAGCAAGCCTCATGAACAGGTCGGAACTGTGGACAGCTGAATCACTATTAAGAACTAGCGCTTCATCAGGAACGAACCGGTCTTCTTCCTGACCTGCTGGGACCCACAGTTATCTTTTCTCCTGAGCACAACTTTGCTAGTTAAAGCTAACACTAACTAGCCGGTCAGTGAGCATCAGCAGCGCACCGTCGCAAGCCGCACAGCACAGCCTGGCACCGAGCCAGAGAGCACGGATTGGACAGTAACAGCCTGCAACTGTTTCTTTGTGCCCGCAGGAGATCTGAATCCCCAGAGATTGGATGAGTATTCAACTGCATTACTGCGCGAGAATTCAATTGTTATCCCAACCAGTTGATATCAATTTAATTCCTAAGAGTTATGTACTTGTTTTGAGTATCTAATGTAGAAGTTATAACCAAGTTAATTTACGAAACGGTCTAAATGAATGATATACTGAACGTATGTCCTCTTGATATATGTAACGCTTCGTAACTGACTGAATATATAGCTTTTGTATTCTGATAACCCTCTCGATAAGATCTGTTAGGTTTATATGCATATTCTATGTATTAATAAATGTATCCTCGTGTATTAGTACCTGTGTGTGTGCGTTGTTTGAGTTATATCGCATGGTTGGATTCTAAGGCCATCAAAAGAATCATTTTGTGATTTACTGCTACAGTGAATAATTGTCCCAGTAAATGCCCAAATCCTACAGAACTGGTGCCTTCCGAGAGCACACTACACTTCAAAAGAAGTAAAGTAGAATAAATAGCTTGAGTGAAGGCAGTTTCACATTGTGTTACTGTTAACATGGAGTGCCCATTTTTATTGTTGTCTCATCGAGTTCTGAGCCAGCTGACATTTGATGCTCACTGCTGTATGGTTGTATGGTTGACGTTTCCTGTTTCTTATTTCTAAGGTGAACTGGTTCTGTAGCACATCAATACAGTATATGCATTTCGATATGATCCTGTTCATATGTGCAGCATTTCTCTCAAGCCATGTACTGCATAATTCAAACCTGAATAGACTGAATACCTGTACTGTGATAATATCTTCTTCTCTTGTTCAGTCGATAAATAAGGACAACGATGGTTATCAAGAGCACAGCACTCACGCCAGCCAGAGCCAGGACTGTAAGAAGACCATACCCTTCACATGGCCCTGTTCAATTAATACAAAAGTACTCACTCTAAAGATATTGTAGAAAAACTGACAAATACGCACTGCAATTGCCATTCATGAATTCTTTACAACACATTAGATATTAATAGTGTCATTAACCTGCCAAGAACTTCCACTTATTTGTGATTGAATTCTATTAATAAAAATGTGTTCTCACTTATGGTATAAACAATTTGTTAACTTATATTGTTAAGAAATTATATAAATAATTTGAACGAGCTCCAGGTAAAAACAGGCAACACAGAAGGCCTGAGAGACTATTTCGGACTATTCCAGCAGGAGAATTCTAAGGAGAATTCCAGGGGTGCGAGACAATTCCAGGGCAGGACGGCCCAGGAGC
Source organism: Lepisosteus oculatus (assembly GCF_040954835.1). Lineage (NCBI taxonomy): Eukaryota > Metazoa > Chordata > Actinopteri > Semionotiformes > Lepisosteidae > Lepisosteus > Lepisosteus oculatus. The sequence continues at coordinate 29,314,232 of NC_090708.1, forward strand.
AGAAGGCTCCCAAGGGCAGGACATTCTCGCAGCGCGCCTCCTGACCATCCTGAGACTCAGCCCGGACAACCGCAGAACGGCCAGTGTCTCCGAGTGCCAGAACTTTCCTCTGTTCTAAGAGTCTAGAGCGGAGGTTGCCAGAGAGTAACCAGAGGATCCACCCGAGGTTAGCATCAGCAGCAAGCCCCGTGAACAGGTCGGAACTGTGGACAGCTGAATCACTATTAAGAACTAGCGCTTCATCAGGAACGAACCGGTCTTCTTCCTGACCTGCTGGGACCCACAGTTATCTTTTCTCCTGAGCACAACTTTGCTAGTTAAAGCCAACACTAACTAGCCGGTCAGTGAGCATCAGCAGCGCACCGTCGCAAGCCGCACAGCACAGCCTGGCACCGAGCCAGAGAGCCCACAGGAGATCAACAGAGTATTCAACTTCAATGCATTACATCTCGAGAATTCAATTGTTATCCCAACCAGTTGATATCAATTTAATTCCTAAGAGTTATGTAATTGTTTTGAGTATCTAATGTAGAAGTTATAACCAAGTTCATTTACGAAAAGGTCTAAATGAATGATACACCGAACATGAATGATACACCGTCCTCTTGATATGTGTCACTCTTCATAACTGACTGAATATATACCTTTTGTATTCTGATAACCCTCTCGATAAGATCTGTTAGGTTTACATGCATATTCTATTTATTAATAAATGTATCCTCGTGTATTAGTACCTGTGTGTGTGCGTTGTTTGAGTTATATCGCATGGTTGGATTCTAAAGCCATTAAAAGAATCACTTTGTGATTTACGGCTACAATTAATAATTGTCCCCGTAAATGCCCAAACCCTACGGAACTGGTGCCTCGTGAGAGCACACTACATAAGCAATGATTTGAAAGACTGAAATATAAAATGTTGCGGTAATCTAGTAGAGGTGTAATTATTTGGCAAACTTCAGGTTTTATTAGTTATTTAGGAGATTTCAAGTTTTATTTTCTAAATATGTTGTAAAGGGAATATTTTACTCTAAATAGGAAATTCAGTAATTTGTTTAAATGCTGGGGGTTGTGTCTGCCACTGTGGGCATGTAAACAGGCATGTCCAATGCTCCAGACATGCTCCTCATAAGCTGATGGGAAACTTCTTTGCTATTTTTCAATTACTTACACACACCCTCCACTGTGAGTGGTGCTGTACAAAACCCAACGCACAAATACAGTGCAGTCCATAAGAATTTGGACAGCGACACAATTTTTGCTGTTTTGGCTCTGTACTCTAGCACGTTGGATTTGAAATAAAACAATGACTATGAGATAAATGTGTAGAATGTCAGCTTTAATTTGAGGGTATTTACATCTATGTTGGGTGAACCATTTGGAATCACAGCCCTATTTATACATAGTTCCCCCATTTCATGGGACCAAAAGTAATGGGACACATTAACATAACCTTAAATAAAATTTGGCATGTTTGCAAATCCTTTGCAGTTGATGACTGCCTGAAGTCTGCGACCTATAGACATCACCAGACCTTGGGTATCTTCCCTGGTGATGCTCTGTCAGGCCTGTAATTCAATCATTTTTAGTGATTGTTTCGGGGGCTTGTCTTCAGTAAGTGAAATGCATGCTCAATGGGATTCAGGTCGGGCGACTGACTTGGTCAGTCAAAAACATTCCACTTTTTGGCCCTGAAAAACTCCTTAGATGCTTTAACAGTATGTTTGGGGTAATTGTCCTGCTGCAAGGGGAAGCATTGTCCAATAAGTTTTAAAGCATTTGGTTGGATCTGAGCAGATAAGAGGCTTTTGTACACATTAGAATTCATTCTGCTGCTGCTGTCTGCAGTCACATCATCAATAAAGACAAGTGAACCAGTTCCGCTGGCAGCCATACATGCCCAAGCCATGACCCTACCTTCACCATCTTCCACAGATGAGGTGGTATGCTTTGGATCATGAGCAGTTCCATTTGTTCTCCATAGTTTTCTCTTTTAATCACTTTGGTACAGGTTAATCTTCATATCATCTGTCCATAAGGCTTTTTCCCAGAACTCTAGAGGCTTTTTTATGTACTTTTTCACAAACTGTAATCTGGCCTTTCTGTGGCCTTTCATACCAGTGGTTTGAATCTTGTGGTGAACGCTCTGAGATGGTGTATGGTGGTGTATTCTTCTCTTTATGGTAGTCTTTGACAGTGATCTACATCCTGGAGAGTGTTTTTGATCTGTTCAGCAGTCGAAAATGGGTTTTTCTTCACGATTGAAGGTATTCTTTGGTCATCCACTACTGTGCTCTGCAAGGTTATTGTCAGGATCGCTACTCCCCCTCTTGAGGGCGCTCCAGCCCTTCCTCGTTTTCCCCCTTCGTTTACACCTGTTCCTTTGCCCAGCCCCTCTTTCGTTCCACCTTTAAAGCCAGGCGCAGGTGTTTGCCCAAGGCTTCTCATTGAATCCCGTTTCGTGAGAGCCCGGGGTCCTGCCGCATCTGGCTCCGTCATGGTTTTAGTTGCCTGTTCCTGATTCCCTGTCCCGCTGGTTCTGACCCAGTTCGTGTTTTTAGTTCCTTTGGATGGATCCCCTGGTCTTGGACTCCTGTTTTAGATTTCCCCTTTGGATATACGCTTGGATTGTTCGCCTTGGATTCACTCCCCCTGGACACCTGCACTCATCGGACACGCCCCCCGTCTCCAGACCCTTCTCCTGCATGACTATTTTACCCTATTGTATCTTCACAATTCCGGATCGTGTCATCCGCATAGGGCCCGGAAAAAACTGATCGTTACAGTTATTTGCTATTGCTAAGCTCACCAGTGCATTCTTGCTTCTTAACAATGTACTAAACAGTTGGTTTTGACACACCTAATGTTTTGGCTATGTCTCTGATTGATTTATTCTGATTTTTCAGCCTCATGATGGCCCACTTTACAGGCATTAACGTTTCTTTGGTCTTCATGTTGAGAGCCAACAGCAACAGACTCCAGATGCAAATGCTACATCTAGAATCAACTGTAGACCTTTTGTTAGCTCATTTGTGCATGAACTAATGATGCAGCAACACACAGCTGGCCAAGAAACAACTGAGCAGCCAATTGTCCAATTACTTTTGGTCTCCTAAAATGGGAGAACTATGTATTAAAAGGGCTTTGATTCCTATATGTTTCAGACAATATAGAGGTAAATACCATTGAATTAAAGCTGACATTCGGCACTTTAACCTCATAGACATTGTTTCATTTCAAATCCAATGTGCTGGAGTACAGAGCCAAAACAATAAAAATAGAATAGAGAATAGAGAAGATTACACAAAAATAAGTCTATCATTCAGAGAAGGGTGAAGGTGTGAACCTAGTTTCAGGATGAGTTTAGTTTCTGTTGCCTTTCTGTCATGGCAGTTGAGAAATCGTTCTTTGAGAACAGAGACAGAGGGATCAGTGTGATCATGGCTGTGTTGTAACAGAAGAAATAAGGTTCTTGATCCTGAGATGAAGTAAAACAGATGAGTTTATTGCATGCAAGGAACAATAAAGCCGAAGTCTTGTTTCCCGCAAGAAACAACAAAACCGAAGTATTGTTCGCCGTACTGTTACAAACTTTTGGGTTATATAGTGTTTTCTTCTCCGTTTCTGACGTCACTCGGTCTGATGGTAAAGAGGGGGGTTCATGGTATTTGGCCAGTTTACGATGTTCTGGACAAATGGTCAGTTTAACATTACACCCAGGGGGGTTCCTAGCTTGCATCTGCAATCCTTATCAGTTAACCCCCTTTCCTGCCATAAACCCCAGCTTGTGACTTAGAAGTCTAAACCCCCTACAGAAAGGATTAAATTCAAACCCCCGTCTTCACATCTTTCTTCAGCTGTCTGAGGTTAATAATAGAAACTATGGTGAAATTAAAAACTATTTTTCCAAGCCCATAGTTTCTCATTTGTTGTTTATATTATTTTCTGCTCGATGACTGTCAGCCCATACCTAGTACCAGTTGGTTATCTCTCATTGGCTTGTATTTAAACCATTATGTACTGGTTGCTTCAGAAGAGAAAGAAATTTCACAGGAAAAACAATTGCATACAGTGCGTCCAGTCAAGGATACAAACTCCACCACACAGGATATTGAGAAAAACATTTGCTGGCTGCTAAAATCACTGATTTCATTGAAATGTAAATGAGTGCTTTCTTCCAGATATGGTAACAGTGTCTGGTACCCATTTTTTGTTTAACACATTTTATAACAGTTTTACTTTTTCTTTCATTCTGTGTGTTCTTTTGTTCCATGTGAAACAGATTCTTCACAGTGCCCAGTAAAATCATGTTTTCATGCTCGTTTAATATTTTTATGCTCTTTATTTGATCAGAGTCAACGACAGAGAAACCACTGCATTCAGAATGTGAAAGAATCTAATACCAGATTTCTTTATAATTTAAGCAATGATGTTTTCCCAAAATAAATTATAAAATAGATACAGGTTTGATTTAAAGTCACACATGTTATTCTAAAGAAATTATAAAACCCTTGAAAACATGTGGCTATTTCCCCCTTTTTACTCAGAATTGTATAAAAAGTCAAACAAGCTGTCAACAGTCATCATGTTGAAGGTTTCCACCTTAATTTCCCTCCTTTTCCACATGCTCTGCTTTACTGGAGATTTCAGTAAGAATTATGAAAATAACATCTTTCTGCAGTTCATTTGTGGCATACAGAATAAGTGTTCAGTGGAAGTCAAAGAAATTGCATTGCTATTATTAAGGATGTAGACACCCTTGTGTAAAAGACACAATTATTTATTAATTTGATATCATCTCAGCTCAGCTGAAAGATACAAGAATTTAAAATAATCAATTTCTTTAGAATAATAAAACTTTTATAGTACCACCACAGAGATTTTTTATATATAACTATCCATTTAGCAGATGACTAATGGTTAATACAATTTGGAGAGAAATTTAATTTGAATAGAATGTGAATAGTGACCCCTTAGAGAATCTAAAAAGATATTTTGTTGATTGATGTTTTTTTTGTGAGATGAGTACTAAATAACCTCAATTGCATATTTAATCAAATTCCAATTCCTTAGCATTTGGAGACAAACTTGCCACACTACGTTAAATATTTTAAGACACACAAATATTTTTTTTGAAATTTGTAAATGGGAGTTCATGTTAAGACTAGACATATTCACTCTCCTTCTGGGGCTTTCAATATTTATTCAGCACATACATATTCTTTATGTATTTTATCTTTACATACACAAACAGAACTCTCTAAGATAAAGAACTCTCAAGTGAAAATAGCTAGAATAAAAGTTCATTCAAGAGGAAATAACTGTGGGGATTTTTTGCTGTAAGTGCTTTGGAGAATATGGCCCTGTGTATACTGTACCCCACATCATGGTAGATTAAGCTATTTGATCAGATTATATTTTTGAAACAAGCAGGTTATTGTAATATTGCTGCTCATAATGGAGTAATGCAGCAGTCTGGCGTCATGAGGTTAACATAAGAGCAGCTGAGGGAAATGGGCAAACACAGTCCAGAGATGTGTTCTAGCAAAGCAAGGATGAAATCTAAGTAGACACTGTTGTGGAGAACAGGGAGAATCCAAAGGCATGGTTGAGACAAGCTATAAAGATCCATTTGTGTGAAAGACTAGAGCAAGCATAGGGAAAATCCAAAGGCAAGGTTGAGACAAAGCGAAGCTAGGAATCCAGAGAGTGGAGGAAACCTCCAAGGGAGGTTATACAACACTTGAGAACTCAACTGAAGCTCCAGGCAAAACTGTATAACGGGGCCCCGGGCAAGGCCAAAACAGATTTTAAATGGGCTGATCCACTTGAGAAGAATGTGGTAGTAAATGACACACAGATGGAACAGGCTTCAAGTATGTTTTTGTACCGGCAACCGGCTGACTGACAGGTGAGTAGAGCCATCATCAGTTACCATGATAAAGCTAGTTTCCTTTGCAGTGCTCCAGTGGAGGAGAACATGACAGTAATTAATTCATCTTGAAATGGCTCTTTCCTCCCTGGAGACAGGCACACCCTCCAGAACACTCAATTACACTGCTTGTACTGGACCTGGGAATACATAGCCTGTCTGTCCATCTCAGTCATCTTCCTCCCAGGCCTAGAACTACTCTCAGTAAAACTCAAGGCAGCGTGATTCAGCACTTCTGTGTCCTGGTTCTAAAAAAGAGAAAAGGAGTTACACATACTGTAAATCAGATAATGCCTAACTTTATGTAATTTAACTGCACACAATTTACACATTTATTCTACTAATGTTCTATATTCTTTTGTTGTTGTTGTTTCAAATACCAACAAAAAATAATACAAATCTACTGTATGTTTAATGAAGTGATGTCCAAGTGGCAGAAAAAAAGAAAGGGAAAACATTTTCAGCTCAGTGATTAATAATTATTCAATAATTCAATTAAAAAAGCTATTCTGTATGAATTAACACATGTTCTTTAAACCTTTTATGTTAGAAATAGAGTAATTTATTTTCAGAGGTTGCTGTTGTACCTGTTTGTAAATTGAGCTTTCTCTCGTGCACTGATGGAAAAATGCACCAAGATGTGTATCTTTGGAGAAAGCTGAAAACAGAATGAGAAAAATTAGCCTTTGTGCACAGTAACAACAGCAAAACGAATTATTTAAGTGTCAATTTTCCTAGTAAAATATGATTTTGAGTGATGAGTTATTATTATTTGTGATTCATCTGCACATTGCTTTCCAACACTAATGAGTCTCGTGACTTGGCATGTGGCTTGCAGTGATGCCAGTAAAGATCCTTGTATTCTTCCAGTACATTTGCATTTAGGGACTGTGGAGCTCACAAATGACAAATTGGCTGTGCATGCTGGCATGTTGTAGGAGCAGGACTGGATGTCTCATTTCATTAGACAAGTCTAAAAATATCTGGAAATTTCAAATTGGGTGGGGAAACAGTAAAAAACTGTAGATAGATATATCTATAAATACTGTATGTTAAGAAACCAAAAAACCTTGTAGTAGAACATTTAATTTAAACCTCTAAGTACTAAAACAATGGCATAAACTTAAAGCAAAAGATCAAAAGTTACTAACAAATTTTATGATTTATCAGACTTAATTTTGATTATGGATTTTATTCATCATGTGCAGGTAATTTATAAAAACTGACCTGTTTTGTGCTTCTTCATCAGCCTGTAGGCTAGGAATGTGATTAAAACCACTGAACTATGGTGGAATAGTTAAGTGTGACTTCACGACTAACTCCTGTTGTTAAAAAGCCAATGAATTATGAAAGAGAAAGAGAGTGTTAAATGATAGAGAAGAAAAAATATTGAAGACAGAGAACTGCAAAATGTATATCAAGCACGTCTTGACCAATATAATAAATATTAATAACAATAGCAGATCAGTGTAGACTGGATATTTTGTCTTCAGTAAACTGTCCTGAATTTGAATAGAAACATTTGTTCCTTTCCTCATAAACAGTGCAATATTTCATATTATTTAATTCAAAGAGACAATTTTCTTTCTTTTGTTCTTCAAATATTTTCAAACAGGCAATAAAACTGATTTGGCATAAGTTTTTTTATTTCATTTTTTTACTGATTTATTAGCTGAATATGATGATAATAATTGCTTTTTTTATTGTATTTTTACAAAGCTACTTTTTAAATTTGTGGAAAGACGTTGTTTTCTGTTTTGTAATTTCATCAGGGTAGAAACTGATGTTTTCAGTGTTTTTTCCATAAGGATCATGTCCCTTTTCTGATTTACTCAACATTAAATTCAGACACTCTTATTTTAGTAATACACATTACATACACAATGAAAAAAAAAGAGAAACTATTTCTGAATCTAACCATTTTAATACAGTTAGTTTAATGATCCATTTTCTATTACTATCATTTATGTAATGAGAGTTTTAATAATAAATATGAATATTAGTATATACAGACGCAGCCATTCAAAGTGCGCGGTACACACACGTACCGGAGGTATTTGGCTACGGCGTCGCGTATTGTGACGCACGATGACGCGCGTACCGTGGTATGTGATTGGTTGACCGACAGGGGCACTCGTGGTCCATTGGTCTGTCGTAGAAAGATTTACAGTAAACGTCTTTACTGTGCCAGTTGTAGTATTGAATATTTATATGGAATTTTACCACTGAAGGGAAATCTTACTACCTGAGCATAAAAAGAATAGGAGCATATTGTAACACGTGTGAAGGCCATAAACAATATTAATGTTGGAACTTAAACAATTTTGGAGCGCGGATTGGACAGCAACAGCGTGCAACTGTTTCTTTGTGCCCGCAGGAGATCTGAATCCCCAGAGATTGGATGAATATTCAACTGCATTACTGTGCGAGAATTCAATTGTTATCCCAACCAGTTGATATCAATTTTATTCCTAAGAGTTATGTACTTGTTTTGAGTATCTAATGTAGAAGTCATAACCAAGTTAATTTACGAAACGGTCTAAATGAATGATATACTGAACGTATATCCTCTTGATATATGTAACGCTTCGTAACTGACTGAATATATACCTTTTGTATTCTGATAACCCTCTCGATAAGATCTGTTAGGTTTATATGCATATTCTATGTATTAATAAATGTATCATCGTGTATTAGTACCTGTGTGTGTGTGCGTTGTTTGAGTTATATCGCATTGTTGGATTCTAAGGCCATTAAAATAATAATTTTGTGATTTACTGCTACAGTGAATAATTGTCCCAGTAAATGTCCATATCCTACAGAACTGGTGCCTTCAGAGAGCACACTACACTTCAAAAGAAGTAAAGTAGAATAAATAGCTTGAGTGAAGGCAGTTTCACATTGTGTTACTGTTAACATGGAGTGCCCATTTTTATTGTTGTCTCATCGAGTTCTGAGCCAGCTGACATTTGATGCTCACTGCTGTATGGTTGTATGGTTGACGTTTCCTGTTTCTTATTTCTAAGGTGAACTGGTTCTGTAGCACATCAATACATTATATGCATTTCAATATGATCCTGTTCATATGTGCAGCATTTCTCTCAAGCCATGTACTGGCTTAATTCAAACCTGAATAGACTGAATACCTGTACTGTGATAATATCTTCTTCTCTTGTTCAGTCGATAAATAAGGACAACGATGGTTATCAAGAGCACGGCACTCACGCCAGCCAGAGCCAGGACTGTAAGAAGACCATACTCGTCACATGGCCCTGTTCAATTAATACAAAAGTACTCACTCTAAAGATATTGTAGAAAAACTGACAAATACGCACTGCAATTGCCATTCATGAATTCTTTACAACACATTAGATATTAATAGTGTCATTAACCTGCCAAGAACTTCCACTTATTTGTGATTGAATTCTATTAATAAAAATGTGTTCTCAGTTATGGTATAAACAATTTGTAAACTTATATTGTTAGGAATATTTTATATATAATTTATATTATATAGGAATTATATAAATAATTTGATGTTGATAACTTGTTTCCGTGCATTTCAAAATTTGGAAAACCTAAAGTGCTAATGAGAATAGATATGCAGAGACAATTACCTGGATTTGGCTTCTCAGCTGCGGTTTCATTGGCTTTTTCATTCATAAATAAGAAGAATAAGAACATCAATTATATAAAGAAAACTTAAATATAAACACAAAATATAAAAAATGTAAACTTAAATATAAACAACATTACAAATACAAAGTAAAGTTAAAATGTCACCCCTCTTTCTAAAGATTATTTTATAAATGTATGGCATCATTGTCCAACAATATTCTAACCACTTTATCCAATACAGAGTCACAAGGGGATCTCACCAAGCAGTGGGCAGAAGGCTGGATACAGCCTGGGCGGGATGCCAGCTAATTGCAGGGCAAGAACGGACTCCAACACACACAAATTTTCTCAGAATTCAATTAGGCTACCAGTATTTGTTTGGACTGTGGGAGGAAACTGGACTACCTACAGGAAACCCATGCGAACACATGAGAACATACAAACTCTGCGCAGATAGTACCTTAGGTACTACAGGTACTTTAGTATTTTTGAGTGCTTACTGTTATAGGAAGGAAGGAAGAAGAAACCCATGAACTAAGTTTTCCCTGTCTTCTCCTGTAGGCATCTTTTTCCAGAATGGAAATATTACTGGAATTTACTACACAAAGAAACTACTACTACTACTAACCATTAATTAAAAGTACTACTGTACCAATCTCCAATATGAGTTATCCAGGACTACAGAAGATGACACATTTAGATGGTGTGGAAGGATATCTCGAAATGGACTACAATCAGGAATAAATTGCCTTGGGAACAGTGGGCTGGCATATTAGCCCCTTTGCTAGTAGGAGAAGCACAGAAGGCTTATTTCAATTTGGAGCATCAAGATACAGAAAACTTTGATGAACTTAAGAAAGAAATCTTTCCCTGGTTGGGGTTGAATACTACTGTATGAGCCCAAAGGTTCCATAGCTGGGTATACTAACTGGAGAAACCATCAAGGTCTCAAATGTGTGATTTGATTCACCTGGCCAGAAAATGACTATGACCTGAAGAACTTCTAGATCCCAAGATTGTTGAATAAATAGTAATTTGAGCACTTTTTCTGTAGATTACCAGTTTTTTGAGGCATGCAAAACCCAAATCAGTGGATCAAATTGTAGAGACAATTGTTAAGAGACAAAGGGTCACGGCACTATTTAATCTCTCAGAATGAGCAGACATTTCCTTGACACAAGCCTCTCACTACTGGTGAGAATTTGAAGTCCTGAAGCTATAATCATAACACTGGACATTGAATGGCCAACTCAAAGCGACCTCCATTTTCTCAAAAGAAGTACAGAATAAAGTAAATAAATAAGCAAGAGATCCACGATAGTATTCTTTAGATGAGAAAGAAAGGTGATGAGAAAAAGGGAACACATCAAGTTTTGTTTTGGAATTCAAGGAAGAAAGTCTAATGATTACTAAGAAAAGGAATAAAAGAAAGACCAATTGCTGAGGCAGTCTATTCATATCTAATTTTATACTGTTAAGAAGGCAAGACTGGATCTGTTTGTTTGTTTTTTTTAACGATGAAATGGCAAGATTTATTTTTCTGACTTTGAGAAGAAATTTATATTTGTTTTGGATATGAGATTTTTTTTTTCCACTGTGTTGGTGACAAGTGTTTTTTTTTGTTTTTGTGCTTTTTATTTTATCAGGGCAGACCAGCTTCCTCGGTATGCAGTATAAGTTATTTTTAAAGAATATACCCATTAGAAGGAAGTGAACCAATTGTTGTTTTATTTTTTCAATTATTTCTCTGTAAAATACTTATTTTGTTAAGTGTAACTTGCCTAAGGTGTGTTCTTGTCTCAATTCCTGACTACTTACTGGCCCAACTGATGAACACAACCTCCTTCACATCTCACTGCCCAGGTCTGAAATTGAACCCAGATCCCCAGAGGTGCAAGGCAGTAATGTTCACTGTACAGTCTATGCCATCATTATAATATCCATTATGATATACTGTATGGTTACTTTTTTATTTTTACACGTTTAAAACTGGAACTAAATTGTGGAGTACAATTTTAAAGAATACATTGTGAATGTGTTTTTAAGGCCAATCCAAAGGCATGTTATGACACAACAGTGATGACCTGTGTGTAGATAACTGTATTTTAGGTTTGATGTTCAAATTCTTTGGATAAAGTCATCAGTCAAATACATTTTAATGATAATTTGTTTACCTTCAAACTGTAGAAGAGTTGCATTCCCAAATTCCATATGTGTGGTGGGGATCATTCCACAGAAATACAGCCCAGCATCCGAGAGCTCCACGTGCAAGATACTGAGGTTAAAACTGCTGCTGCCCTTCTGAATTTTAAAACGATTTATGCTGAATCCATTATGAATTGTTGATCCATTCACATTGCTGTAGGTGGACAGTATACACAGAGGAGCCCGACCTGTGTCCTGTTTGAACCAGGCCAGGTGACCTGGGTCTCTCATCAGAACACAGCACTGCAAGGTGACAGTGTCTCCAGGCTTCACTGTCAGTGAGAGAGATGGCTGAGAGACGGCACCTCCAGGAGCCAGACCTAGAACTACTAACAAGAGAGAACAACTTATTTAAACTGACAAGAAGGCTTAACTTTTTTTTTATTTTCAGACAAGTTGTTTAAAAAAGTGTTGAATTGCAAGTGTTCAAATATAAAACCATATATTTTAAGATTTGGTATAGCTAAGTGACAAAGAAATTAATTCATAAAATAGAACTTACATCTAAATTAAGATAATATAAAGATAATGCACTTTTTAACATTTGTAGAGCATATAAAGATAATGCACTTTTTAACATATGTAGAACATATATAGTATTGTTGATATGTTTCATTTAATAGTCTGAAAAATATTTTAAAGAAAACCAAAAAAATTTATTTTCTTTACGTAATCAGTTTTTATATAGTGATTATATTTTACAGGGAGGATAGTACATCCAGTGGAATACTATAAATCATTAAGTCTTAAGTAATCATTGATAACTTTGACAAATTATTTAAACTTTGTCAGTGCTGAATGTATACTCGCGGATTTGGAATACTAAAATTAATTTTTCAATTAGCTCGGCATTTTCACTGTTTTTTCAATTAAGTATTAAAACAAACAGAAGGTCAGTCTAATAAAAATGTTTTCAAGAATGTTCTTTAACAATTGTGTTTATAATATTGAACCAAACTTACTTATTGTGTATAGAGTGACAGATAGAATAGAAGCTGCAAACATGCTGTCTTCTCCTGAGGTCTTCTGGCTGTTACAGTGATGACCGAACCCAGAAAACACACTGGAAATAAATAGGGGAGGGTAAGGACACTGCACTGTAAGATAGGCGGGCCGTTCACACGTCATCATTTAATAGGGTGTAAAAACATATGTAATTCAGCACAATAAATGTCTCAGATGTAAAACATTGACTGTGTTGCTTATTGCTGTGTCTATAACATAATAAGCTTGTAATGAAAGTTTACACACATACAGTACTATTGAGAGCACCTACTACTGCTGTAAATGTCAGATCGCAAAATAAGTCCTTCATTAGTATCATTTATGTTTTCATCCAGGTGTTTTAACACATTTAAATTACATACAGTATTTAATTAAAAGCTTGCAACACCTTTTTCATTTATTCCAAATAACAGGAGAGGTAGATAGATACCAGTCACCTTATTTTGGGCCTTATTAAATAAATGCATATTAATGACTTCCCTTCGGTCTGGCTGAATTATCAAACAGATGAGCCCCTCTTCTTAGCCAGTAAATGAGCTTTACTGTATATTCAGACTGAAGAAGAGTGACACTCTATAGAAAAATGGAAATCCTGGACTATGTGGTTAATTTTTAGGCAGATTTGCTGAATGGTGATCTGATCTACAATATATAGTATTACCCCAATTCAAGTGAGCCAAGTGAGCCAAGGTCATCCATTAGGTGGCATATGGGCAGATACAGATGATCATATTCCAAGGCCCTCTGGTCAGTTTGTTATAGTTATAGCATGTTGAATTATGCAATTTTCATAAATAGATTTGTGAAATGAGTATCAGCAAAAAGTGCAACTAACTGGCCAGCTCTTGTTATTCATTTTATTGTTCTTCAGTAAATAAATAATTGTTGATTTAGCTCTGACAGATATTTAAATTAACCCTTATTTAAGTCTCAAATTCAGTTTTATTTTATGTAAAAATGAGTCTTATTATCAGAGATTAATTGACGCAGTGTTGTTCTTCTTTCATTTATCTCTGCAGGAGGTTAATGAAATACGTGGAAAGCTAAAACTTGCACTTTAACAGAGAATGTGGACGTGTTTATTGTTCTAATGCCTTTCTATAATGTTACAGCTTTTCCATTGATTTTCTGCCTTCTTGGTGCATCTTATATTCTCAAAATGCTTCACACATTTGCTACAAAATGCTACTAGTATGCAGGAGATGCTGTATTGTGGGTGGCACTGTCCAGATAAGATCATGAGTACTTTAATTTTTTGGAAATTTAAAATATTATCTTAAAGTTCTGGCTAAAATTCAGCCTAGCCTTTTGAACATTTCCTAATTAAATTTGTGAATTAATTTCTCACTTTTACTTTCTGTACCTGACCTACTGTCTAGTAAGTGTGCTGGTAAATAGTGACTGCTGCATTCACAAAAGTGATATAGTGGATGAAGTGAATTCACTCCTATATGTAAATCACTTTGGGAGGAAAAAAATATATAAATGCAAATATTATTATTGATATAATTGATGCAGACTTTGGTAGCACTAATGTTAACCACTGGTGATAGACATATTTTTACATCTGTAGCAATGTAAGGGTGTTTAATTTACTCAAACAGTAAGTAATGGGAACAGCCAATTGCGAGAGTGCCATTATGGCAGTTAGAAATCACCCAAACAGATTAACAAGCAGTCACGCATAGATTCTAAATATACAATATATACAATTTATAAATACAACACCAAAATATGTAGCAAATAAACCAGAGTAATTAAATGCAAATAAAAATGGTTAATTGATCACACAGGGATTACAAATATATGAATTAATAACATCAGATTACATCAATCAGCTATTGACAATAACATTTGTTTCTGTGTACCTCATAAGTTTCAAATAGTTATTCAAATTGATATTCTCACAGTAAATACAGTGATCCCTTGCAGTACAAGCAAGAAGTTTCTGTTTTTTAATTGCACATAGCACAGGATAGTACCTAATGTTTATTCATTTACTAATGGCTGTAATAATGTAACTGTACTGTAAATGAGCAGGAGTATTATGTTTTCCTACCTATTGTTTACGCACCGGCTAATGACTTTAAGCATGTTAAATAATTAACCAGCAATATTATTATTTTCAAGTTAGTCTCCCTTCATTTGAACCAGTCTAAGAGGCATCATTTTGCACTATTCATTGTTCGGGAGGTTGAGAATGGACCCAGTTTATGATGCTCTGGTTTCTGTTTCAAGCTGTGGGGATGCGCTGTTTAGGAGAGAATTTGAAGCAGCTTCAGTTTTAACTCTGATGTTTCCGTTCTATTTGACGTTCTATAGGTCTCATATCTCACTGCAAATTGTGTAGCCATTCTACAGAAGAACTGCTTTAAGCCTTTTTTAATTTTTTTTGTGGTTTATACTGAAAAACTTCCCCCAGTGACCCAAACATGCATAAGAAAATGTATCGGCTGTGGAGCCTTCTTACACCCCAAGAAGGCTCCACAACCGAAAAATTGTGTTTTCTTTTTTCAGTATGGAATAAACCTATTATTTGATCCTTTGCAGGCTACACATCCTGACGCAGCTACCCGCCTGAACTAAGAAAATGCATGCTTGATATAACAGAAACAGAGTATTTGACATCACTTCAAGATAAAAAAGAGCCTATCGAGGCATCAGGAAGAAGAACAAATTATCATTGGAACACAAAGAATTACAAAACTTGATATCAAGCAACCAGGAATGACCACAAATTATCTCCTGTGACTTGACTTCTCTACCTGTAAATTGGTGCTCTTGCTGGCTCCTATCATGCAGAAAAATAGTGCTGTTACCATCACTAGTCCTTATGTTCTGATTCCTATCCTGACTTCTGTATTCCATTGTCCTACTTTACCTACCCTGAGCAGCTCTCTTAGAATTACCTCTGTAAAAGTATCTAATACTAACTTAATAGAGTGGATCTGTCCTGTGGAGCCTTAGCAAGATTACTGAGCTCACTGCTAACCTACACTCAGCAGAACTGATCTGAACTGCTAAGCTCAGATGTCTGCTCACAAATTCATTTGCATCTACTGGGGGATTTCCAGAAACCTGTCCCAACAACTCACTGCTTTTGTTACATAATTCTTGTCAAATAACTTACAAAGGTGTTGTTTTGTAAGGCAGTCCATCAATCCTAAAGGTTTTAATACACTATGTAACAATTGTGAAATGTCTGTTATTAAAAAAGTGTCTAACCCATGGAGTGTATATACAATCTTAAGTTGTCACACTGAGACCGGCAGTGTCTCACAGCCCATGGATGCAGCATTCCCTCAAGTAAGCGCCACAGGGAAGGTTCTCTGTCACTTGAGTTACTTAGCTATTAATTTTTCAGCTCAATCCAGCCCAGTCCTGTCTTCTGACATGCTACTTGCGAACTAAAACCCTATACCTGTGTCTTAAACCTGACCTAACAAAACTTGTCTGAACTCTGTCCTACCGACTACTTCCTTCCTGAATCCAGCCCTGTTCCTTGCCTGAATCCAGTCCTGTCTCTGATTCTCAGAATCTTCCCTGTCTACCATTTAACCTTCCTTTTTTCGGCAAAGTCTGTCGGCCTCTGGAAATCACCAAGCTTTTGCAACTAACTGAACATCACAAACGTTGCACATCATTTTCTGATTTCTAAAAATATAACCCCCATGATTACAAACAGTTTTAAGCTGTAATAAAAGCAATTAAAATAATTAGTAAGATACAGTATGAACATCTTTCATTTAATAGATTTTGTTTTTCTGTACATTTTAATACTGTCCTATACTGAATATTTAAGTTACCCTATAGGGTTTTTATGCAGAGAGAAAAACTATACTATTATAGGAACAAAGTTTATAATTTAACTTAGAATTAAGAGTTATTAAAGATTGCTAATAATCTTTCTGTGCCTTGACAAAAAAGCCTGGTGCCTCTCCTTAAATTCAGAGGAATATAGCAAAAGAGGCCCCTTTGATAAAAGACTGTAAAACTGTGCCAGTGGTACAGATGCAGCCATTCAAAATGGGTGAGGTATTTCGCGGCATACCCCGGTGGCCGTGTCGCATTATCACGCGGTATCACGCAGTTAATGTTGTGTCACGTGGTTAACTATCCGGCGTCGCCTTGTAAAACTGCCAGGGGGAGCTTAACCTGTCATGTACAGCATTTGAGCCTTTAATTTTGAACTGTGTATTACAGCATGTTAATCATCAGTCATTAAAATGTTGGTATATTTTATGAAAGCAAGATTTCTCAGTTGGACAAAAGTACACAACCTACCTTTATCAGAAATATTTATGCATCAAAGCCTTTACTGAAGATATTACTAATAGTATTAATAATGGATGACTTTGGACAAGCTGTATACTCAAAGTATAATTTCTTTAGCACATTTGTACAAGCACTTGGAATCTATCCAAGCCATACTTTGTCAGGCATTTTGTTTTACTTCAACGGGCATAAAAACTTCCTTGCTTTTAACAGGGCATTTCATAATTTGAACTACGAAAATGATTTAAAATGCGACACTTATCATTCAACTAGAGCTTAAAATATCACAAGGATCCTCAAGAGCACAGCAAAGAGTGTATTAAAAGACACTTGTATTTATCAACGCTTTCTTTTCCGTATACCAGATTTTATGGAACCACTTCAGAGGGGTGTCAGCCAGTCAGATTCCAGGAATCGGCACTTTAAAGGAAAAATACACACCGGTATTCCATTTCTCCCTAACAATTTTAAGCATAGAAGTATTTAACTAGCATGTGAAATAGCGTGTGAAAAAGTGGTAGTTTTAACTTTTCTGCTAATATAATATGGAATCGCGTATCTAAAGAATTTAATAACGGTATTCGTGTGCTGCGACAAGGCTGTGTAGGGCTGTTTCGCCTCCCTGTTCATGCAAGCTGTCTTGTAGCCTACTGGTCTACGTGTGTAACTACCAACTGGCAAGTTGTGTGTTTGAATCCAGCTGGTGCTGGACTTTTCTTTTAACAAACATTTCTTCGAAAAAATAGAATAGCGATATTATGGACAATCAATTGACTTTTATATTTCAAAATATCGCAACATGATCGATTCTAAGTCATTTTTGACAACGGTCCCTGCTTCTGCTTCCTGCTTCTATTGTGTGTGTGTTTGCAACAGAGTACATTTTTATAGAGAAATGGAGGCTGGACAGTATGTGTTACAATATAAACATTTATATTGATTTAAATCGTGTTCTGATTTAAATCGCAAACGCGTGTTTAATTATATGTGTTTTTTAATCATAATCAGGTTAATGCAACATAAATTCATACAGTATCTTTGTCTTCTAAGTATCTTAATAAACTTTCAGCATAGCTTTCTACCCGTCAAGATTTATATTTCTTGGGATTTTGGGATCAAACGTGGAAGGATTAGATTATAATCGTATTTATTTGTCAAATACGTGATTGTATTTCTGAATGTTATGTGACACCTACAGTAGTTCACTGCTTTAAATACATCGAATTAAGAAAGCTATGTGTAGCACTTTAGATCTTTTTTCTGAACCAGGGAAAATCTGATCATGTTTCTCTATAACAATAATAAAAAACTTTATTTTACATTTATTTTACATCGCCTTTAAAAGTGGCATCTCAAAGCAATACAGTAGATCGAAAAGAGTTAAAAGGGACCAAATTAAATACCAGACAATCGCAAACGCGTTTTCAATAAAATTATTTTATTCATTCAGCAGTTTGTGAGAGGGACATCCAGCAGAGAGAGACACACACACCAGTTTTCATTGACAAAATTGTTTTTTTTTTCAATTCCTCTTGTCTAACAGGAATATTTTGTTTGTGGACAGACTGTTAGACAAGAGGAAAAGACCGCCTCCTCCTACGAAGCATTAATCGCGTATCTAAGGAAAATTGCAGTATACCTTTGTTCATGCACATCATTATACAGTACAGTATCTCAATTTGTATTTCGATAAAAAAAAATCGTTTGCCCAGCCACTACTGTTGTTATTGTTTTTATCCTGTAAAGCGTTTCCTTTTTCTGCGTTTTCCATTTCCTTTTTCTGATCACTCGCTTTCCGAATACTCATCTCACCTGTCCTATTCTTTGTTTCCTGGTTTGCTGATTATGCCTGCTGCGGTCCACTCCTACCCTCACACCTAAATAATACTATTTTAAATTTCTTGGCGCAGTTCATTAACCCTTGTATGTGCTGTCCGCGCCCAAAATGCAATTTTAAAAAAGTAAAAAACCACGCTCAAAATGCAATTTAGAGCTTAAGAAGATACACTCCACAGGCAAAATTAGACAAAATTAAAGACGATTAAAATCTGTAATCTTTCCACTTGTACTGTGAGTCATCGGAAAGTTTCTGCTTTGTGTAAGGATGGTGAGAAAGCTGTGCTCAATGTATTTAAGGGACTTAAAAGTAAAAGGAGATGCTTCATATTGCTTGACTAATTTTAAAAACTAAGTTATAAATGCAGACGCTCCCTTGGTGAATGTATATCAAAGTATACATTCCCAACAAGAATTGTACCCATCTGTCATGCAAATAAAACACCTTGAATTGAATTGAATTGAGGGAGAGAGGGGGTAGGGGGACAGATACTGTAGACAGGACTCAAGGCAAATAAGATACTTGCTGCTGTTCTGGTTGTTTTTATCCCGTAAAGCGTTTTGAGAAGCCACCTTTAAAGGCGATATATACTGTAAAACCGCTGATTCTAATGGAATGTGTTCCGCAGGAGATTCAAATTTTTATTTATTTATTTTTTAATCGCGTAAGGAAATCTCAGTATAACTTTGTTCATGAACAAACAGTGGCATGTTACATTATCATTAGTTTTTTTAACAAGGCTCGCCAGCTAATGTGAATCGAAACCTGTCTTGCTAGCTTTTAAAGTCGTGCATGTGTAAACTGTACTAGAGGGCATGCAAGTTACTCTGCCCCTTTCAGCTGCAGGGAGTCCCTCTGCTGCAACACACAGCAGACAGAACGGGAGACTATTGCCTTTCATATCTGACACCAGTGAAGTAAAAGGGGTGTCTAAAGGGGTGATTTCAGACCACATTTTAGTTACTTTATTTTGTTTACTTTTAACATTTCTGTAATTTACAGTAGATGTCACAATAGAAGCCCGAAGCCTATTATACTCAGTCTAGCCTTGGATCCTCTGAGTCCCATGACTCAGTCTTGTCTGCTTTCCTAGAATAAAACCAGTTAAGTCTTGTGTACTATGCAATTTATATTTTCCGATTCCATGCATTCCCTTAATGTTTAGAGTTTACTATATTCTCCAGACTCAAACACATAAGTACTAGTAGCTCTGTTCCTTTAGGAGACTCTTTGCAGTACTGTGTCCCACTACCCCCATAAATTCTTCAGGTTGGGTCTAATATTTTCCAGTAATATACAGAATGGGATACAAAATGCTGTCAGGCAGGTAACAGAAAAGAGAAAAATATAAATATTTCCATTTTACAGACATTCACACATTTATAACATTTTGGCTCAATAAAAAGCTAACCCAATAATTAAATGTGATAAAGCATAGTTTGGATGTTTATACATTCATGTTAATCGTATTCTTGATTTATTTCAATAAGTGTTCATGTTTCATTTGCTAACTTAGAGCATATTGTGCAATGAAGAATAAAATAGCTGCATGACAAGTGACTTCCTTCTCTCAGTGGAAATTAAAAGGTAGCCTGATAAATTATATGACAGTAAGAAAGGTTCCAATCAGGAGGAGACAATTCTTTTCATTTTTTTTGTTTGATTGCTGGTAGCAAACTGATCTGAGGATCTACTCCAGCTCTTTCTCTTTTTATTTTCTTCCTTTCTGAAACACAATATAACAAAAAATAACCTCACAAACTCAAAGAAAAAATCCTTGCTCCCCCCCCTCCCCTTGGCAGTACTTCCTCGCATGCGTTTAACTAAGGGCATCTAAAATACTGTCAAACAGCTACAATGGTATCTCTGTACAAGGCTTTGACTGTGTCAATCACAGCACCTACCGTTCCCTTACCAGCAACAACATGGATTCTAACACTCAGACATTAAAAAAAGTCAGGCCAAGAGAGAAAATACTGAGCTTTACAACATGCGGTACCAGTAACATTTTACCTACAGTAGACTCACCAACCAGATGTGTTTCAGTTTCTGTGATAAGCCTAGATTAATCATATCCTCTCCTCTAGTAGGAGCACCAAGTGTAAACACGTAACATCCCTATTATAAATAATGGCAAAACAGAAGTTCACTCTTTCTAGAACATACCTTCCTATGGACACTCCTAAAATGTATAAAATAGTGTCCACGGTATCTCATAATAGAGGCAAATGGGGAACTACAAACTCATTTCATACAATGCCATCCATGAGGGGTTAAATACACCCTGAGAGAAATTAATTTCTGGATAATTCAACGGCTGTGATTTCTGGAATATGTATTATCCCAAATATTTTCAAAAGAAATTGAATCATTTCAATGAATCTGTGCCATTCAAGTAACTGCTCCAGACAGTAACCACTGCTAAGGGTTTATATGAAGCTTGCATTAAAAGACTTTAAAAAAATGTCATGTTCCCATAAAAAAGTCATGCCTTGGAGTATAGACCCCCAAAGGAATGCCATAG
Source organism: Lepisosteus oculatus (assembly GCF_040954835.1). Classification (NCBI taxonomy): domain Eukaryota; kingdom Metazoa; phylum Chordata; class Actinopteri; order Semionotiformes; family Lepisosteidae; genus Lepisosteus; species Lepisosteus oculatus. Next base: position 29,335,625 of record NC_090708.1, read on the forward strand.
ACTCAAACTGCAAAATAAACACATACAGAAAGAAAGTATTTGTATTGTAATTGCAAATCCTGGTACTGTATGAGTGATTGGTATGACTTTCCTCATTACAAATCTCTTATTAGAATTTAAATTTCTCTGTAACTCCAGGTCAGAACAGAGAAAATGTAACTGCCTTAAGGAGTTTACGATTATGAAAAATAGAAGGATAAGCATGATTTGTATGTCTTCTGTCATTTTCTAAGTCATGTTACTGAGCACCAAATCTTATTGAGAATATAAATCCATTTAAGATTTATACCACTAAAGTAAAGGTTTATTCCATGCTGAAAATGTTTGTTTATTCTCAGTGAGATGCTGCCATTTCATAGTGGGTTTCTAACACTGTGTATAGTTCCATCCACACAGTGCCTTTACTTCCATCCATTTCTAATCTCTTTATCCAGTACAGAGGATTTGGAGCCTATCCCAGTAAGCGATGGACACAAGGCAGAATACACCCTGGACATAACGCCAGTCCATCACAGGACAGACAGACACAAACACACACACACCAGGGCCAGTTTAAATCTAACCTCAGAACCTTTCTTTTCAGAAGACTTAGTGTCTGTATCTGCTTCATTTTCTAATTTTGGTAGCACCTCTAACTGCTTGTCTTTCTTATATGCATTTACTTTGTAATCTGTGGTCCTTTTATCTGTTTTTACATCTACTGTATTGCTTTGAGATGCCACCTTTAATGGTGATATATCAAATAAAGTTTTTTATTACTGTTATAGGGAAACATGATCAGATTTTCCCTGGTTCAGAAAAAAAGATCTAAAGTATACTAGTTTGTCACTCTTCTCATTCCCTTTGCTAAATGACTTTTCATACTAATCTGATCAATCTAACTGCCAGTTTTCTGTGCTTTCTCTATCCTGCTAGATTTGCAATTATTCTGAAAAATTTCATCTTGAAATAACTCATTTCTAAATACCTTTTTCACTGTTAACATCTTGCAGCAACTCTGCCACAAAATATACACTCAGCTCAACCTGACAGTTCATCCTGCTACCAACATTAAATAAAACAAATCTTAAGATTTCTATATTTATGTCTTTATTTAGTGGTTTCATTAGTGACAAAGGCTAAACTTTCTTGTAAAAATGTCTTTTATGTGTTGCGGAAAAAACTGACTTGCTTTAACAAAATATGTTTACAAATCCTTTCACCTGGCATTTTCGTAGTTAGAAATTATGGAACGCTCTGTTAAAAGCAAGGGAGTTTTTATGTCCGTTGCAGTTCTTTTGCAACATGAATATAATTATATCATTATTAATTTCTTGAGATACGCGATTCCATATTATATTCCCTTTTAATCAAATTCTAAAAGTATGCTTGTTGACTCCGGTATCGCATTAGTTAAAGACTTTGATGCTTAAAATGTTTAGGGAGAAATGGAATACTGGTGTGTATGTTTTCTTTAAAGTACCGAGACCAGCCATATACTGTATGTTTAAGTTCCAAAATTAATATTGTTTATGGACTTTACACGCGTTGCAGTATGCTCCTATTCTTTTTATGCTCAGCTACTAAGATTTCCCCCAGTGGTAAAATTCAATATCTAAAACGGGCACAGTAAAGACGTTTACATTGAGTCTTTCTACGACAGACCAAC